>NW_016157532.1:213845-241175 GCF_001687245.7 Rhagoletis zephyria
TGTCAAGACACTTTCGACCTCTATTTTTAAAGCCATGCAAAACTAATTTTGAACTAAACGAATCATTCCGTGGTTTATGTCAAGATTTTAACTGTCATTCCAGCACGTTTGACGTATCGGACTCGATTTTTACTATAAAGAAAACTATTATTTCCACTCTCAATAATTGAAATACTATCTTTAGCATATCCAATCAGCTGATGAATTTGATTCTGTAGCTGAATAGTTTTAGATCTCGACACTTAACAAACTCCTGTTTCCACTACTCGGCACCAAAAAACTAAAAAAAAAGGTTCCGTACGTGATGCGGACTGCGCCCCTCGTCTCGGTTGGGCGGGAATGGAGGGTAAAAAGCCGTTGGGATTAATTAATTAATTAATTAATTAAATAATTAAAAACACACTTGCTCTCGTAAACCTTTATGCTCCAAGAACCTATCCATAGCTCTAACTTTTTCAAATATTCTTGCAGTTTGTAAGAAGCCTCTTTAGGGTCTGAACTATTGCTTAGGATAGCTGTGTCATCAGCAAATGTTGAAATGGTTAGAGTTTCATTAGTTGGCAAATCACGAGTGTATGTATATTACGTACAATATGGGTCCTAGAACACTGCCTTGAGGGACACCTGCATATATAGGGTAACTTCCCGTTCTAAAGGAATTCTGCCTGACTCTGAAGTTTCTCCCCAGCAGAAAGCTTTCCAGAATTGCATGCGTATTTGCAGGGAGTGAAACCTTTAGTTTGTATATAAGGCCATCATGCCAGACTTTGTCAAAAGCTTGAGAGATGTCTAAAAATACACCGGTGCAGTATTGCTTCCCTTCGAAGGCTTTTCTAATACAAGAAACAATTCTATGAACTTGTTCTACAGTTCCATGTTTTTCACGAAAACCAAACTGATGTGGTGGTATTATTTGGTTACTTGTTAGAGAAGGCTGTATTTTCCATAAGTCGGGGAAGTGCCCCAAATTAAGCATGTTATTAAAAATATGTAATAAAAAACGTACGGCAGTTAGTGGAAGCTCCTTCATCATTTCAGCTGTAATCCTATCGTAACCAGGCGCTTTATTCTTCTGAATGTCATGAACAATGGTGTTAATTAAGTCTTTCTCTTTCAACCGAAGCGGATTTGTGGTACAGCTACTGGGGGTATGAAAATATTGGAAGGATGAGCGCCTTCATTGGGTCTAAAGACTTGTGAAAGATGACAGGCGAAAGCGTTTGCTTTATCCTCATCATTCCTCGCCCAGCTTCCGTTCTGAGCTCGTAATGGTGCTTCTCGAATAACGGGCCTCTTCCCATGCTTCAGTGTTCGCCAAAGGGAGTAGTCAGTCTGTTTCAAGGTAGACAAGGACTGGAGGATCGACTGCATACTTCTTTCTTTTTCCGCCTGGAACAAAATATGAACTCCTTTGTACACGCATTCAGCTCCTGTTTAAGCTTAGGAGAGCGAATTCTTTGCCATTCTCTTCTTGCGCTTTTTACTTATTAAATTAAGAATGGTTGGGGTGTGCAGGCCAGGGCAGTAAGAACTAGAGATGGGCACGGGACTAAATACACTGGACCACAAATTTCAACTTTTTCTCTTTACCAGAAACGCCGTTATGAAATTCTTATGTAAAATCACCCCCTGATTCCGAAAATCAAGGTTATTTTTAATTCTATGGTACCGTTTTTGAGATATTTGCAATTTAACGTTTTTGCAAAAAAAAAAAAAATTGGGTCCACTTTATCATATATATCTCAAGAACGAATTAAGCAATTCCAAAACGGTTTGAAGCTTTTAAAAGGTAATAAAATTTTCTATAAACTGTGCATACAACACTTTTTGCTAGGCCCTGTAGATTCAAAGATAACGAACAATCATTACCGATTTTTTCAATTTTTTTTGTAAAAATATAAAAAAAATTGTACTTTGCGGGGAAGGATCTCGAAAACCTTTTATTTTTTTGCAGATTTTTTTTTTCTCCCTAAGCTCTGTTGTATTACAAAAAAAATAAGCTATCATCGAAGAAAATCGATGCAAAACTACGTAAGTTATAAGCGATCAAATAAAAATACCCAGGTTGCGCAACTTCAATGTATGTACCTATACATACATACATATATTAAAGGTATAAAGTGCAAGTGAGATATTATCCGGATAAACGAATAACACCATAACAATGATAACACTTTTTCTTTAAATAAATCAAATAGTACTTTTAATACTCGAATTGTATTATAGTAGGTAGAGTGGTTGCATCGAAAGGAAGAGTGGTTGGGTTCGAAACCTGCTGTAGGCATGTAGTTATAAACATGTATTTCCGTCAGTTATGGGTAAGTATGCAGGTAGATTTTCAAAATTATAAGACACAGAAAATTTCTAAAGCCTACATCTAAAACAGGTAGTATTTTCTTTTCCCGGCTTGTTATAAAAAGGAACCTTTCTGTCTAGGTAAGATTTGATTTTTTCAATTTTATTCTTGTTCCGAGTATAAATATGAGTTAATGCGCTTTGAAACTTCATAACATCTTCAAGGCTCGCCGGAGATAGTTCAGTTCATAAGTCTAATTTCAAAACCGTGATTTATTAAAAAAAATAAAATGAGTAAAAGGACGCGAGAATTTGAGTGTAATAAGGATCCAGATATGTTCTGTTTCATGTGTGGCCAATATACTATCATAAGGCGACGACGAGTGTTCTCAGATCATATCAAAACTTTATACTCCAAGTATTTTGGAATTGAGCCTAAAAATGCTGAAAAACCATGGACACCGAACACTTTGTGTACATCGTGTCGAGTAGAATTGATTCAGTGGGAATCAGGACAACAAACAAAATTTGATACACCAATGATATGGAGAGAACCTACTTGCCATTCAATAGAGTGTTATATTTGTCAAACAAAAGTACTTGGCGTTGGAAGATCAAGAGGAGTAACCTATGCTAGCGTACCTACAGTGACATTACCAGTACTACATTCAACGGCAGTTGCGGATCCAGTTCCATTGTCAACAGTAACATCTGAGTGCGGGGGATCAAGTTGTACTGAATTTCGCATGGAAAACGAAAGAAACGTTCTGTCACAAGCACAACTTAATGATTGGATAAGAGATTTGGAACTATCCAAGGAAAAGGCCGAGATCCACACTTCTCGTATGCAACAATTTAAATTTGTGTCATCCGATGTTAAGGTGACATATAGTAGAACTCGTCACGAACCATTTTCCAAACACTATACCAAGAAAGACAGTATATGCTACTGCAACGACATCCCTGGTTTATTCAAAGAGTTTGGTCAAACATATGATTCAAAAGAGTGGCGATTGTTCATAGACGGCAATAAACTGAGTTTGAAGGCTGTATTATTGCATATTGGTAACAAAAAGCCTTCTATCCCGATTGCACATGCAGTAAATACAAAGGAAACCTACGAGGAAATGCAAAAAATACTCAAATTTATCAAATATGAAGAGCATGATTGGAAAATATGTTCTGATCTCAAAGTCGTTGCAATGCTATGCGGTCTACAAAGTGGCTACACCAAGCACTGCTGCTTCCTCTGCAAGTGGGATAGCCGAGCTCGTAAGGACCACTACGTCAGAAAGGATTGGCCGGAAAGAGTCGAGTTTACCGTTGGTGTGGATAACATCAAATACACCCCTCTTGTCAAGAAAGAGAAAATCATACTTCCACCCTTACACATCAAGCTCGGTCTCATTAAAAACTTTGTTAAGGCTTTGGACAAAGAAGGCGAAGCATTCGACTATTTGAAAACAGTTTTTCCAGATATTTCTCAAGCCAAGATAAAGGAAGGTATTTTTGTTGGACCACAAATAAGAAAGTTGATCAACAATAATCAATTCAAAGGACTACTCTCATCAGTTGAGGCAGCAGCGTGGGAATCCTTTGAAAAGGTCGTTGCTTCTTTTCTCGGTAGACACAAAAGCCCTAACTACGAGCAGATAGTGAACGACCTAATCAATAATTATGCGAAAATGGGCGTAAATATGTCTTTAAAAATTCACTTTCTCCACTCACATTTGAGCTTTTTTCCGGCAAATCTTGGCGACGAAAGTGATGAACATGGCGAAAGGTTTCATCAGCAAATGAAATTAATTGAGAATCGATATCAAGGATTCTGGGACGTCGCAATGATGGGTGATTACTGCTGGTTTCTCATAAGAGAAACCGATCCTAAACTGAATAAGCGTCAAAGTAGAACACATAATTATTTCGACAACATAGTAAAATCAAATTAAGATAAAGATTGTTAGAATATAGTATAAACATAAATAAATTTAAAAAAAAAGTTAAAAATATGGGTAATTTCATTCATAAATTGAACTTTTAACTCAATAGAAACAGAGCATAGCTAGATATTTCACTCTTCTTTATACCATACATACGTTTTGAGGTATACGTTGAAATTGCGCAACCTGGGTATTTTTATTTGATCGCTTATAACTTACGTAGTTTTGCATCGATTTTCTTCGATGATACCTCATTTTTTGTGTAATACAACAGAGCTTAGGGAGAAAAAAAAAATCTGCAAAAAAATAAAAGGTTTTCGAGATCCTTCCCCGCAAAGTACAATTTTTTTTATATTTTTACAAAAAAAATTGAAAAAATCGGTAATGATTGTTCGTTATCTTTGAATCTACAGGGCCTAGCAAAAAGTGTTGTATGCACAGCTTATAGAAAATTTTATTACCTTTTAAAAGCTTCAAACCGTTTTGGAATTGCTTAATTCGTTCTTGAGATATATATGATTAAGTGGACCCAATTTTTTTTTTTTTGCAAAAACGGTAAATTGCAAATATCTCAAAAACGGTACCATAAAATTAAAAATAACCTTGATTTTCGGAATCAAGGGGTGATTTTACATACGAATTTCATAACGGCGTCTCTGGTAAATTTTGGCCGTCGACCAGTGATATTTAATCTCGATCCCGCCCATCCCGAAATTCGATTTTTAACGCTTCCATCTCGATGTTTTTCAGAATTGTACCGCAGGTCCCGTGGGTCCCGATATCTATCTCTAAAGCAGGCTACAAACGGACAACACATTGAAACGATCGGTTCAGATTTCAACGTGTGTGGCGTGGTTTGCAAACCGATCGAAGGTTGACAAAAGTGTTCATGTCTTTAAAATTAATTTTAAATAATCACAATAACTAGTGAAACCGCATGGCTCCAAAACGCCAACATTTAATTACATTTTTTAAACAGGTGAAACCCTATTTAAAAACCTCTAAAAATATTCCTAATGATTAATCTAAACCATTTCTCAGTGATGAGAGAATACATTTATTACATGCCATTAAGTATTATGCAAGCTCAGATTCTTTACATTCCTAAATTATCCTTTTTTATTTGGGTCAAATCTAGTGTTTACCAATTTTTTTTTTTTAATTTAAGGAATCTGAGAATGCACAATACTCATATGGCATGTAATCAATGCATTCTTACAGTTTCGAGCATTCCTAGAAAATTATATTGACCTCTAAAGGAAAAAATCATTTCTTACGTGCAATTGACTCGTTGATGTCATACAGTTCGGACGTGTTTATTTTTCGCTCTGTAATTGGCCAAGCGTAGAATAATCGCTGGTACTGCTGCTAACTTTTCTTCCAAGAATAAACTTGTTTTTCATGAGAAAGTGACTCCATTTAAGTGAAATTAATGTGAGCAGCATAATTATTATCAATTTAATATGCCGTGCATATGTGGGCAAAAAGTTGACCGTGCTCAACCGAAGGTGCAATGTGCTAAATGCAAAGACCTTTTCCATTTAAATTGTGTTGGTATAAAACAAAGCGATCTCCACTTTTTGCTCTCTACCGATAAACTTTTCGTTTGTAAATCATGTACTGCCGAACGTCGTGGATCTATTTGCTCATCTTCCCCTACTCCGACTGTGGATGTGACTGCTCCCTCTAATGGTGCTAATGGTGCTGTGAGCTCTACTGCACCGAAACAAAAAACGAATGCAAACTCTACTGAGCATGACAATAAGCATGTACTAGTGTTGCAATCAGTGGTCAAAGAACTTAGTGCGCTTAGGGCAGAGAATGCCCATTTGCTCTCCCTCTTATGTGCTATGCGTGAAGATAATAAGCAATTATTAAATAAATCTGATGCTCTACATGCCGATGTTCGGTCAATGCAATCTAATCTTCATGCTAAAGATGCTGAAATTTCTTTGTTAACTACTGAAATAAAGACAAACGTAACGTTGTTTGTGGGTTCCATCAACGAGTCAAGGTTTGCACTTGCGAAGTAAACAAAAGCAAAACAATGACGGATACAGCTAATCAGCCTCTCTTGCGCTCTTCGCAGTCTATCCAAGCAGGCGATGGTGCGAACGCTAATATCGCCGATTCGGCTTCCACTTTCCGNGCTGCTGCTGCTGCTGAGTTAAGGTCGATTTCAACTGCTAACACAAATGGTGTGTGTACTAATTCAGTGACTGCGCCGCCTCTGCCTGCTGCCTCGTCATTCGATAAGTGCACTGTACCTGTTACCACTGCTCTCACACACACAGTGACTCCATTAACCAAGACTTTTGCTGGGGTGGCTGCGCAAAATTCTGTATTGACATCTATGTACATTGCCTGCCCAAGGTGGCCAGACTGTTGATTTGACTGCGACAAATGAACTGGCTGAAGGGAATCAACCCTCTGAGTGGATAACTGTTAAAAGAAGCAACCGGAAAACCTTAAAAAAACCGCTATTTATCGGCTCCTATAGCAATAATGAGCTAAGCGTTGTATCGCCTATGAAGTGGTTGCATGTTTCCTCATTTAAGCCCACTGTATCTGTAGATGACATCCTGGCTTATGTTTCGAAACATGCGGATATTGATCAGAAAATTCTTTCCTCCTTTAAGCTTGTGAAAAAGGATGCTAATATGGTTGATCTTAAGAAAATAAATTTTAAATTAGGAGTTTCGGACTCATATTACGATAAGGTTATTAATGCGAATATCTGGCCAGTCAATGTAAAGGTTCGACCGTTCCTTTTTTTTCCAAAAGACGGTGTAACTCAACAAGACCCTTAACAGCATTTAAGGATATTGAAGTTTGTTCTACGCCTCTTAGAGTCTACTACCAAAACGTTTCTGGGCTTAGGACTAAATCTAAGTCCCTGTATGAATTAAGTTCACATTTGGACTATGACGTTTTTGTCCTCGTTGAGACCTGGCTAACTGCTGATTTTTGCGAGAACGAATTTTTCGATTCAAATTTCTACAACGTCTATCGTAAAGATAGAGATTCGGAGGGGGAGGTCTATTAATTGCTGTTCATAGAAAATATCGTTCGTCGATTCTTTTGTTGCATGATGGAGACTCGCTTTTGGATCAACTATCTGTGTCCGTGACTGGTACTTCGACTCTCATATTATGTGCATCATATATTCCTCCAAGTAGCTCCGACACTTTGTACAAATCGCATATTGATAATATTGTAGATTTAGTATCTAAGCGGTCTAGTTGCAATTTTTGTATTCTTGGTGACTTTATTCTTTGTAATGTTGGCTGGACGACTATGGACGATAGTTTGGCTTTATTTCCCAATAATGTTAGCAGTTTCTCTGAAACATATGTTGTTGACAATCTACTAAGCTTAAATCTCAGTCATATAAATAACCTCAAAAATAAACTTGCCAGAATTCTTGACCTAGTATTTATAAGTTAAAATTTGAACTTTTCCTTAGATGAATGCCTCGGTCCTCTGTCGTGTTCGGGTTTACACCATGTTCCTCTGGTCCTCCAACTGGAGTTTTNACCTGTCCTCACGGAGTTGTGTTGTAGCTGTGGATGATGTTTACTCGCGTTCTTTTATTGCGTCTTCTGGTGTACCGCAGGGTAGCGTTCTGGGCCCCCTGCTATTTGTAATTTTTATTAACGACATACGTTATTGCTTTAGGTAGTCTAATTTTCTGCTCTATGCTGATGATTTAAAAATATTTTCAACAATCACGAATGAATCTGATTCCCTCAAGCTGCAATCGGATCTTGATAACGTAATAGCTTGGTGTAGTTACAATCACTTGCATCTAAATCCACAAAAATGCTTCCATATATCATTTACAAAATCCCGATCTCCTATTCATACTCAATATTATATTCGTGATTCAACTTTAAGCACTGTGAATGAAATATCCGATCTTGGGGTGATTTTTGACTCAAAATTTCATTTTCATAGTCATTTTAACTATGTTATCGCTAAGTCATATTCCACGCTTGCCTTCATTCGCCGTTTCAGTACAGAATTCACAGATCCTTACATCTTAAAGTTGCTGTTCACGTCTCTGGTGCGTTCCAAGTTAGAATATGCCGTTTTCGTCTGGAGACCTTACTATGATTGTCATATAAATCGGCTCGAGCGTGTTCAAAAAGTTTTTGTTCGTTTTGCACTCCGCTCTCTGCATTTTCATGATTCGTTTCCTTCTTATAATTCGAGATGTCTCTTAATTAAATTGAAGTCTTTAAACAGTAGAAGAACTATTCTCTCATTGACATTTATTTTTGACATTATACGTGGAGCGATTGACTCGCCATATTTACTCGAGCTTATTCGTTTTAATATCCCCTATAGAAACCTGCGGAACCATGGCACGTTTGTATTAGATCCAGTTAGAACAATTTACGCATCTAATTCTCCTATAGCTAGGGACCTGAAGGAGTATAATATGTTCCCAAATACTATAGCCATTGATTTCTCTTTGCCGAAAGATAAGTTTAAGTTGGTATTGAATGGATTAATTTAACTAGTTATTAGTATATTGTTCTTTGTTAATTTGTAAATAGTCTGTAAGAAAATTGTTGTATAATTTCTAGACTATAACTCATTAAATAAATAAATAAATAAATAAATTCCTATGGGAAAACTAAAGGCTCGAGGCGGGACCTCTTACCATTGTCCTTGAGATGGGAGATTCATGGAGGATCATTACTATACCAAATGAAAAAATTTGAGTCTTATTTCGGTGGCATTGTAAAAATTTAATTTTTTTTACGTGGTCTTATGTATATATATATACATGCACACAAACATATGTACAATAATTGAAACATATGTATGTACATTAGGGTGGTCCTTAAAAATGAAATCAACGATTTTTTCAGTCTCGCCCCTCATTCATTTTAGCCCCGATTGGAGACGGTTAAGGCGTGTTGACAAGGGATCAAAGTTCAGAATTCTCTATGGGGACTCAAAAAATTAAAATTGTTATTTTTTCATCTAAAAGCCAAAACCGATACTACTGTAGTCGAAGATATGACATATACATTTTGGTCCCGATTGGAGTCGGTTAAGGTGTGTCGCAGTTCAGATTCCTCTATGGAGAATAGGGATGTTAATTTTTCGGCTTTTTCCGATCCCGGGATTTTCGGGATGGCGTCACAATCCCGATATCCCGGGATTAGTCCCGGGATTTAGATATTCATTACTTTTCAACAACTTGAGTCGAAAAAATTGATTCTATATTGTTTGAGAAGCTCTCCTACCATGAAATAAATTATAAATAAATGGGTTTGAAACCTACTTTTTTATTTAAAGTGGCGTCTTTATTTTCTCTCTCTGACCGCAGTATTTATTGTGAAGGACTTGGTCATTTCAAAGATATGATTAATTTCAAAAATTATTAAAAAATTCAATGCAATGTAGAATAAAAATATGGGTGGCAAATGCAATAGGAAATTTCTTTAGAATTAGAAAAAAATAAATTTTTTGGATTCACAAGGACGAGTAGGTAATTTTTAAGCTGACAAACTTAAAAGACCGAATTCGAGGATGTTATCGAGTTTATTTATATAAGCCCTTAACATATAATTTTTTCAAAAACAAATATTGCGAAATTTCAAGGATCAAATTTTAAAATGACAATTTCAATATTTACCAGCCCTTCTGTACTATAAACTTAAATCTGTTTAAATTCTACAGGATTTCCCCATTAATTTTGTACCCATACTTTTTCTCTAAGCACATTTCTCTGAATGAACGTCAGAGTGGAAAATTAAAAAGGCAATTTTACTATATATGGCCCATGGTTTGGCGAATATATTGATATTTGTGTTTAAAATTTACTATCGCTCGGTGTTTTATGTATAATGAGCTAGACATTTATAAAAAAATATTAATTATTAAATAAAAAAAGATATATAGCCAATACTGGTCAAGAAGAGGGTTTCTATTATTGTGATCAGTGCAAATTACAAATCCCGAAAGTCCCGGGATTACTTGTCAAGAAATATAGCCAATACTGGTCAAGAAAAGGCGCCTCTATTATTGCCATCAGTGCAAATTACAAATCCCGAAAATCCCGGGATTACTTGTCAAGAATCCTGGGATTTTCCAGACCTTAAAACGTCCGGGATCCCTGAATTCCGGGATCCCGGGATTAACACTCCTAATGAAGACTCAAAAAGTTGAAATTATTATTTTTTCATCTAATACCCAAAATCGTTACTACTAAATTCGAGGATATCACATATAAATTTTGGTCCCGGTTGGAGTCGGTTAAGGCGTGTCGCACAGGGGTCAAAGTTCAAAAATTTAAATTAATATTTTTTTAATCTAACGCCCCAAATCGATACTAGTAAAGTCAAATATTTTGACAAAATCATAGGTGAAGCTACGTTTTCAAAATTCAAAAATTATTAATGGTATCTTGCACCGGAAACAGTTTGTTTGGCCTTATTTGAATGTCTGTGATGCTGGCATACGGTATGACGCAAAAAGACAAAGAAAAGCTGTTCTGAGTAGCTTTTCAAAAGTTCTAGATTTCCTGGAAAGGAAAAAGAAAGTTCTGCAAAATTACACCGAAAAAACATTTTTTTAAAAACGTCGAAAAAGTCCAAAGTTTTAAAGTCCCTTAGTTGTATTTTGTCGTGTAAGGTTTTCAAATCGTACATTATGGCGCTATGTTATAAACCTGTAATATTTGAACCTTATATTACATTTTCATTAGCCCCAAATGCGTGCTTTGAAATCAGTCATTTGAAGGTGTTTACACTGCTTGATCCGCATTTGCTTTGACTTCTCATCAATTGAAAAGGGAAGACAAAAACAAAATGAATGTAAACAAACACTACATTTAATATATTTTTAACACATTCTGGGTACAAAAAGGCAATTATTCTTTGTTTAAACTAAAAATGTGTAAAGGTTATGTATAAATTAACAATTTTTATACTAAAATTTCAAAGATTTATTAATTTCGTTGTGTTTGTTTTGATTTTGAAAAATTCCAAATGTCAAAGACAAACAAAAGCTTTTGTGGAACTTGTTTCTGAATGAGTTTAATACAATTGTATGGCAATTGGAACGCATTTGCACTGAAGTGCGTCATTTTGGAAATGCGAATTCGTATGGAGAAATGCGTGATTTGGCCTCACATCTCGGATTTCTCGGCCAAATGACGCATTTGTACTCAATGTAAATGTAATATTATACTATCTGCCTTTTCATGAATATTAGTTCAAGTAAATAAATGAATCCGCTGTTTTGTTTTGAACTTTCTTACTTATACATACTATGTTCACGTTGAGCCTTTAACTCGAGTTTATGGGCCATTTTGGAGTTAAACGTTAAAAACTACTCATAAACTCGTAGTTTGCCATACAAATAATTTTCGTTTCACCTTAAACACCACTTTTATTTGGAGTTAAAGCGAATGGAACTCTGACCGAATTTGGTTTGTGTCTTTGATAATCCAAACCTGCAACCAACTTACCCACAGTTAGTCTGTTCCCGTACTGCAGTATTTAATCAGAAATAGTCCGATGTCGTTCCGTGCTCTTAAGTGTAGAGTATCAAAAATCTAGCTATGCAAAAGACAAAAATGTGGCTCGATAGAACTTTTTGTGCTGATCGCAACCTACCAAATTATTTGGCGGAAGTAAAAAATAAAGAAGATATCAATGGTTTAAGTTAAGTTTTTAGATATAATCTATTAAAAAATTAATGACGTCAAAATAAAGGTAATTCGGGATATTTCACCATACATAATTTTTTCCTTTGTTTATATTTTTAAGCCAGAAATACCTAATAACCAAAAAATGTATAAATATATATTTTTTTAAATGGCGTGTATTCAAAATTTGTTTTCAAAGAGGTTATACTGTATACGTCGCTTTAAAGGTATTTAAATTATCTTTACATCTTTTTTGTTTTTGGAGGTGAGGAAAGGGTTTAAAATGCCTTCGCACCATATAGGAGCCGTCACTCCTATGTATATGGTGTAGCCACTAAAACAATCCCTCCTACTCTGGACCACTTTCGCAATACTTCGGGATACGAAATACAAGAAGGACCCATGTTGGGTCAGATTCAACTCGCTCTGCGTCCAGGGCCGCCACATTTGAAGCCAGTATCAAGCTATTGGCTCGTCTTCTCTTTTCCCAATTGAGAGTCCCGTTTTTTACCATAGCGGCTACTATAAATTGTGATCATTTTGGGCCCCCCGGCTTTCAATATCATCATTGTGGAAATCAATTTTCCTTCACCGCAGTATGATCTCGCTGAAAGTCGCGACCGTGTCCCATGATCATTTTAGCATTTTAGAAACGATATTTTCGGGTGTAATGGGCCGAGTTTTCTCTCCAATCGCCGCTTGTTGGCATCCCAGCGCTCGCAGAAAAAGAATGTATGTTCTTCATCGTCTGCATGTAAGCAGTAAATGCAGTGTGGGCTCGCCAGTTTCCCCTTTTTGTGCAGGTACCCTCTAAAGTATCCGTGGCCGGTCAAGAACTGAGTTAGGAAATAATCCACCTCTCCGTGTGAGAGGTCTAGCCAGCAGTCCAGGTGCGGAATTAGTTTGCTTAGTAATCTGCTTTTGGCCTCCTTTGCTGCGTGCGTTTTCACAATCCCCTCTTTTGACTGCCATATCTCCTGCACCTCTTCAGCTAAACGATCGATCGGCGCTGTGGACGCGAGTACGAGTACGGCTGCCTCCAATACGGTGCGATATGCGCACGCCACTCTTAGTGCTCCTTGTCGTTGAATATTGGCGAGACGTCTGTGGTATTTGTCTATCGTTAAAGCTCCAGCCCAGATTTCTCTTCCGTAAAGCAAAATTGACTCCGTTGTCTTCATCAGCAGGCGCCGTATACATTGTTTGGGTCTATTTAGATTTGCCATTGGTCTGCTCAGCATTTCTGTCTTTTTCGACGCTATTCTCGACACACTCTGGATGTGATCCCAGAATGTCAGCTTACTATTCAGTATAAGCCCGAGGTATTTGATGCATCACAAGGTGGAGATTTCTTCTTGTTCGATAAATATTGGGTCTGTATCTAGCATACACAGAGGTCTGTATGAAGATGCCAGGCTTCCTCCTGACTTTCCTTTGCTGATCAAGACGAGGCGCGCTCTTTTCCATTGCTTTTAGAATTCTCAAGACTTCAGGCCGGAGTTGTACATGTGGAGCATTGCTTCTGGGAAGATTTTGACCGCTAATTTGAGGGCTTCCGTTGGTATTCCGTTAGGTCCGGGAGCTTTCCGATTCCTAAGGAAGTCCACTGCGCTATGCAGCTATTCTTCGGTAAGCAGAGGTACGACGTTGTTTGTGTGGTTCCAATCGACTGGTGGCCTCTTTTCGTGTTGAGGGAAAAGTTCGTTTACGATTCCTAGTGTAGGCTGAGCATCCAATATACCGTTTGGTTGGCTGCGAAGTTTCTGAGTAACCACCTTATATCCAAGCCCCAAAGGGTTTTCATCGACGTCCCTCATTACTTCCTTGAATCGAGATCATTTGCTCTTCTTAATTGTATTTCGAAGGTTCTTTCTTGCGGCTTGGATTTCTCTTAGTAGCGTACTGGCCAATCTTCCTCTGGCTCGTTGAACTCCTCGTCTTAGTTTCTGGCAGTTTTTCCTCAGCTCCGAAATTTCTTGAGTCCACCAGTAGGCAGCGCGTCGTCCCCTTTGAGTTGTCTTACGGCTCATAGATGCTTTACAAGCGCGTTCCATTACTTTATTGAAGGTAATAACGCATTCCTGGGCGGAGGTAGCATTGTGTATGGTGATCATGTCGCGTTTCATGACCTCAGAAAATCTTTTTGAATTCACTGTCGCTGCATTCCACTGTGGTCGTTTTCGCACGGGTGTGCAATGCCCATCGTATTTTATTGTGAAAGCGATGTGCTGGGTTGGTCGCTTGCAGTGTAATTTTCAATCACCCTCCACTTTGAACCTTTGCCGTAATGCTCCCGAAGCGAAGGCTATGTCGGGTATAGTCAACCTCAGAAGCGCGTCTGCTGTTTTGCTTTTATGTAGGTTTCCTTGGAGAATGTATGTCATTTTTTTGCCTTTGCCTTTACCAGTGCTTCTCGGTCATTTGTGCCCAGGGTGTGGTTTCGCTTGCTTTCAGCTATCTTGCGATCTGAACAAAGTACGCAGTGGGGCATTGCGGTGGAAATTTTTGCCTATGACCTTCTTTTCCACACTTGTAGCATAAGTGGCCTCTGTCATGTCCTTACATTCACATGCTTGGTGGCCATAATCATGGCACCGGTAACAGCGTTCAACGGTGGTCCTTGCCTGGATTCTGCACGAAACCCATCCTATCTTAATATGGCCCGTGTTTAAAAGGACCTGCACTGCTTTCGGTCCGACATCTATGATTGCTGCTTTTTGTCCTCGATAGTTCTCCTTGGTGATGAAGGTTCTCATGTCGATTGCTCCTTTTTTGAGGGCCTTCTCTACCCCTGCTTCCACGTGCAGTGCTGTTGTTGTGCAGTCCATATCACAGACTTCTAGGCTTACTCTTGATGAACGGCTTTTTACCTGTCCCACTGACCCGACAGCCATTGATATAATGCGGATATCCACATATATTATATTGCTCATCATTTGGTAATATCGGAGAAATCCTTTCTTTTTAGTGTTCTTGCATATCTCGGGCTAAGAAGATCTCTCGCTAGCCGATTTGGGTGGTTACTTAACCATATTGAGTAACTGGTGCTTAGACCTCTTATGTCCTCATGCACCGTATTTACATTAAGATCTTTATGGATAATAGTATGTTTTATGTACCACGGTGCTCCGCATATGGAGCGTAAAATTTTGGACTGAAGTCTTTGAAATCTGTTCAAAATGGAATTGCAGGCTGTGCCCAAAAGTCAAATTTCATATGCCCAACATGGTTTAATCATCATATTAAAAATCAACATCTTTTTTCTAAGCTTAATTTAGATTTGTGTCTTATAACCCATTGAAGGCTTGCTGGGTTTAGTTTCACTTGAGAAATTTTGTTTTCTATATGCTTTTTCCAGGTAAGTCTTCTATCGTCATTCCAAGGTACTTGACGCTATCTTTTTGTGGTATAGCCTTGCTGTTTATTTTTAGTGGTGGACAAGTTTCCAAGTTTCTTTTTTCAGAGTAAATGTTGTCTGAACACACTTACTCTCGTTAACCTTTATGCTCCAAGAACCTAGCCATAGCTCTAACTTTTTCAAATATTCTTGTAGTTTGTAAGAAGCCTCTTTAGGGTCTGAACTATTGCTTAGGATAGCTGTGTCATCAGCAAATGTTGAAATGGTTAGAGTTTCATTAGTTGGCAAATCACGAGTGTATGTATAATACGTACAATATGGGTCCTAGAACACTGCCTTGAGGGTAACTTCCCGTTCTAAAGGAATTCTGCCTGACTCTGAAGTTTCTCCCCAGCAGAAAGCTTTCCAGAATTGCATGCGTATTTGCAGGGAGTGAAACCTTTAGTTTGTATATAAGGCCATAATGCCAGACTTTGTCAAAAGCTCGAGAGATGTCTAAAAATACACCGGTGCAGTATTGCTTCCCTTCGAAGGCTTTTCTAATACAAGAAACAATTCCATGAACTTGTTCTACAGTTCCATGTTTTTCACGAAAACCAAACTGATGTGGTGGTATTATTTGGTTACTTGTTAGAGAAGGTCGTATTTTTTTCAATAGAAGTTTTTCAAATATTTTGGAAAATACAGAAATCAAGCTAATGGGTCGATATAAATTTACTACCGTCGGATCATTGCCTGGCTTTGGCACCATAATTATTTCTGAAAGTTTCCATAAGTCGGGGAAGTGCCCCAAATTAAGCATGTTATTAAAAATATGTAATAAAAAACGTACGGGAGTTAGTGGAAGCTCCTTCATCATTTCACCTGTAATCCTATCGTAACCAGGCGCTTTATTCTTCAGAATGTCATGAACAATGGTGTTAATTAAATCTTTCTCTTTAAACCGAAGCGCATTTGTGGTACAGCTACTGGGGGTATGGAAATATTGGTAGGATGAGCGCCTACATTGGGTCTAAAGACTTGTGAAAAATGGCAGGCGAAAGCGTTTGCTTTATCCTCATCATTCCTCGCCCAGCTTCCGTTCTGAGTTCGTAATGGTGCTTCTCGAATAACGGGCCTCTTCGCATGCTTCAGTGTTCGCCAAAGGGAGTAGTCAGTCTGTTTCAAGGCAGACAAGGACTGGAGGATCGACTGCGTACTTCTTTCTTTTTCCGCCTGGAACAAAATATGAACTCCTTTGTACACGCATTCAGCTCCTGTTTAGGCTTAGGAGAGCGAATTCTTTGCCATTCTCTTCTTGCGCTTTTTACTTATTAAGTTAGGAATGTTTGGGGTAAGAACTAGAGATGGGCACGGGACTAAATATTTAATCCCGATCCCGCCCATCCCGAAATTCGATTTTTAAGTCCCGAACCCGCCCATCCCGATGTTTTTCAGAATTGTACCGCGGGTCCCGTGGGTCCCGATATCTATCTCTAAAGCAGGCTACAAACGGACAACACATTGAAATGATCGGTTCAGATTTCAACGTGTGTGGCGTGGTTTGCAAACCGATCGAAGGTTGACAAGATTGTTCATGTCTTTCAAATTAATTTTAAATAATAAAAATAACTAGTGAACCCAAAACGCCAACATTTAATTACATTTTTTAAACAGGTGAAACCCTATTTAAAAACCTCTAAAAATATTCCTAATGATTAATCTAAACCATTTCTCAGTGATGAGAGATCTCGCATGGTGTCGGTTTTCATTTCATAAAATTTCAAATCTCCTTGTAAATTCAAAAAATAAAACCTGTGCACATCTATGTGAGTAGTCCACTTGCAAACAGCGTTATGTGATTTTATAATAGAAAGCCATACATTTAAAAAACGACTACGACAACAAGTAACATTTAAATTGAACCTTTTTTATTATTATCTGAAAATTTGGATAAATAAGAGCCTTATAAAATTATAACATAACATACCATGACATAAGATAACATAAACAGTCTACACGACCTAAAGCAGTTTTCTAGGTTCATCAGAAGATGGATACTTTTGAAAGTTTATAAATAAGTATGATAGCGACTTTTGGAAGAAAAATTAACATTTTATGCTATTTTTCCAGAATATAAAGAGATTTTGGACTGTGTTGTTAGTGGACATGAAACTACTTTAAATACTGGTACTTAATCCACCAAAAACTAAAAATCGAAAAAATTTTACATAGCGCACTTTGCAAGTGGACTACTCATGTAGATGTGTGCACAGGTTTTATTTTTTGAAGTTACAAGGAGATTTGAAATTTTATGAAATGAAAACCGACACCATGCGAGATCTCTCATCACTGAGAAATGGTTTTTTTATTTGACTTCTCATTTTGGAAATTCGAAATAACGTTGCAGATGTGATAACCTTCAAAAAAATATAGATGGCAACTCTAATTAAAAATATTCGATAATTCATTTTATGTATATTTCGTATAAGTAAAACAAATTCGACTTTTCAAACAGATGGCAACCTCTTTAAAGGTATTTTCAAACTAAAATTTTTCGCCTGCATTGTTATACATATTTCAATTAACTGATGAATTAAGTTGAATTTAATGTGTTTAAGCACATGGCAACTCTCGTAAATACAGTTTTGAAATAAACTATTTTCAAAACCATTTCGATTGATACCCATCTTTTGACAATCCATTTAACTTATTAAATAATTTGAGCTTAATTTTTTCAACAAAATGAAATGAAATGTTCAAGTTGAAGTAACTAATGAATTAAGTGGAAATTCATTTTTTAAACACGTGGCAATCCTCCTAAATATAGCTCTAAAATAAAGAATTGTAAACCCATTTCCATTGATAACCATCGGTTAGTAATTCATAAAATTATTAAATAATTTTAGTTTAGGCCTTTCAACTGGGCAACCCTAAAACATCAAAAATATTCTAAATTGTCAAACTAAGTATTTCTTGATGTTATTTCATTTGACATCCATCGTTAATATTTCATATAACTTGGGTATAAAATAGTTCAATTAGACTTCTCAAATAGGTGGCAACCATATTCAAAATATTTCCAACCTACTACCTTCTTAAACCTCTTTTGTATGACACCCATATAGCGACACCTTGTTCACTTACCAAATTCCTTTCCTCTTTTCGAAAAAATAGAACCAGCTTGCACATCTACAAGCCAAGCGCTTTAATTTGACACCCCATTTTTGAAAATCGAACGAACGGTGCAGATCTTTTATGCTGCACAAAAAATGCCTTCGCGTATTATATATATAGATAATGAAAGATCTGGCATCTTCCGATTATTTTGTTTTGCTTTACTGTTCGTTTTCCCCTCAATAAAACATTAAAAGTGCATATTTCAAACGTCGTTTTTAAAGAAGATTTTGTGAATTTGCGGGAGTTGCGGTTTTATCGGGAGTGTCGGGAAAGGATTTTGGTCCCGTCCCACCCGCCATATTTTTACAGATCTTCCCGATACCGCCCATCCCGGCCAATTTTAAATGAGTACCGTGGGTTCGGCGGATCCCGCTATCCCGCGCCCATCTCTAGTAAGAACTGCGATGTTTAATAGAAGGATTTGGTGTTGCAATATCTGCGGCCTTAACTATTATATCAGTGAGATTTTCAGCTGCCCTGTCGATATCATTCTTGGTCCGAATAAGAATTTACGGGTCAATGTGCGAACTGACATACCTTTTGTATTGTAACCAGTTTGTGTGTTTATTTTTAAGATTTTTATGTTTTTCTTCATAGTTAACAAACATTGATAATGTTATCAGGCAAGGAGAATGATCTGAAGAGAGATCAAATAATGCTTCTGTATAAACTTGGTGCTGCGCAATACCCTTTGTTACACCAAGGTCAATAAGATCGGGTTTTTTTTGGGGGTCAGAAGGCCAATACGTTGGCTGACCAGTAGACAATACGTCAAATCCTCTGTTCTGGATTACTTTATATAGATTTCTACCCTTTGTCGTAATCAATCTAGACCCCCAGAATGTATGTTTGGCATTGTAGTCCTCTGCTACAATAAACTTACTGCCAAACTTTAGGAAAAAGTCATCAAATTGTTTTTCCGTTATGTTATGACGAGGGGGGCAGTATATAGCGGATACAGTAAGGCCATCCAAGTGGTCATCAATGTGTATTGCAGTATTATGAATGAACTCATTCTGTTACGAATGAGAATGGCTGTTCCACTTCGGGCTTTCCCTTGTGGATGCTTAGTATCAAAGAATTTGTACCCATTAATTTGAAAATTATTAAACTCTACTTCTACTTTAAAAATTTTCTGAGTTTTTTTTTAACAAGTATAAAATAATGTTAATTTGCATGGAGAAAATAACTAAATAAAAATAGACAAGTATATTTATTGATGAATATTTTGGTCGAGTGATTAGAGGGGCGCAATATCAATCGCAAGGTCCAGGGTTCGATCCCTGGTCCGAGCAACATAAATTATATTTTTTTTTAACAGCAGTCGCTCCTTGGCTTGCAATGGCAAACCTTCGAGTTCATTTCTCTCATGAAAAAAGCTTCCCATTAAAAATCGTTGCCGTTCGGTGGTGGCGTAATACTGTACTTTGTATGAAAACGTCAAGTCGCACACCACAAATCTGAGGAGAAGCTCGTCTCCAAGCAATTGCAAATGTGTAAGTGCCAATATTTCCGCAAACCTTACCCCACTTAAAAGAAAATATAGTTCACACTGTAGTAAAAATATATAAAATAAGTTTCAAACTTTCCACAAAATTTAAAAGAATTCATCAAAACTTCAAACTTTTCAATAAACATTTTTACGAAAATTTTTGGTATGCCCAAATAATTTTAGTTTAATAATAAAGCAAGTTTGAAGAAGCTCAAAATTCTGGTTGTTTTTTTGCAATATTTTTTCCACACGATGTTGCGCATTTTTTCCTATGAAAAAGGCATGTGTGCCATAGAAAACTACACAACACCGTTGGCAAAATTATTTTTTTCAAAAATCAACGAGAATTTTGTTGGGCCACTTCACATTATTATACTAAAATTAAACTACCAACCCGAAATTTTCGTAAAAAAAAAATTTTATAAATTCTCTAAATTTTGTAAAAAATTTGAAACTTTTATTGATATAGTGACCTTGAGTGCACAGTTACACACAGAAGTATTCGTTGTTTTGTTTGTTGACGATATTCAAAATGTGTTATTATAAACCTTTTTTCCTTAATTTTTCATTAAATTATACCTCGTTCTATAACAAAAACTCAATAAATCATTCTTCCAATGTTTCTACAAAATTCAGCGAATTTCAAAAAATGGTCATCAAAATTTATTTGTTTATTGGTCCCAGCCACTTAAATCTTGCAATTTATTGTGTTGAATTGAATGGAAAGTTCACAACATTGATTTATATGGTTTATGTTATACATTGGGTTATATTTTAAATACATATTAACGAATAAGATTTATAATGGAAGACATTTTGAATATCGTGAAAAAAGCTAAACAACCTGTATTTCTGTGTGTAACTGTAAATATATAATTGAAACAGTTTTTATACTAGACAATTTTGTATTTAGACATTTTTACAATGGATACATATGTAGCTACATCGATGTGTACATTTCACTTAGAAACTACACAAAATATTAAATGTTTTCCATTCTTTTTCTTTTTAGTTAACAAATACATATGTACATAAATTTTCATTCATTTGTTTAAGTGGTTATATATTTATTTTTTTCATATTCATTGCGCATTAAAACTACTACAACGGTATGTTTTTCTCATACTGGTGGGAATGTTGGAATGACGAGCACTGAAAGCTGTAGATCACACAGTATAATGCTGTTATCGATAGGCCTTTTAAGCGCAGATACGATAGTTGCAAGGTTTCAGATTTTTTCTACTTGGCTTCAAAGTACATACAGATTATATTATATTTGTATATTAAAAATATGAAAATGAAACTATTTCGAGATATGGCTTTTTTTGTATAGATATGTAGCACAGAGTAGATGAGACATGAATCAGTTGTTATTATGAGTCTGAATTAAAACAAATATAAATATGTGCTTACATATCGTCGCCTTCAAACCATACAATGCAAGTCTGACTAAGTCTAAGGTTACTTACCATGGTATGGTTTGGAGGCTGTATGTATGTTTACTTTATGCACATAAATTCAGTAAACCGTACATAAGCATACATACGTAAGGTGGGTTTCAGATAAAAGCAAGACGTCTATATGCGGTTGCCAGACGTACTGATTTTTAACCGACTTCCAAAAAAGGAGGAGGTTATCAGTTCGTCGGAATCTTTTTTTTTTTTTTTATGTATGTTACCGCATAACTTTGCACCACGTCAACCGATTTCGATAATTCGATAATTTCGATTTGCATCGGAAAGGTAGTGTCTCAGAGGTGGTCCCATACTAATTTGGTTTAGATCCGATCATTGGATCATGAAATATATAGATATATATATATTTTTTTTAAGTCGGTTTTTTTTTGCTAAAAATTACTTGTATCAGTACAGTACTGATTTTTCAACTCTTGTTCAATCAGTATGCTAATGTCCTGATTTTTCAAAATTTGTACTGATTTGTACTGAATTTTCAAACTAAATACTTTACGGTTTTTTTAAAGGTTTTTACATAACGTTGGAACTTCCTTAAACTGTACAGTAAAAAGTAAGAAGAAAATAATTAAATTATAGTTGACAGTTGACATGTTTCAGATAATGTTTGATATGTCCAAGAAATTAATACAACAAAATGATCAATCCTTTTATGGGCATATCGCCGCATTCCAGTTGCAATAATATGCTTAAATTATTTAAAAGTAAGGCTGACGTTTGTTTGTCGATTGTTGTTAGTTATCTCGAAAATAACTTTCAGTCTAATAACAACAAATTTGAATATTCGAATGGCTTTTACCTATAACTTACAATTCTTTTTTCACAATTTACTGACCTTGTAAAAGAGTTTTGCATACAAGACATAAAGTTAGATACTCTTTTCAGCGAATTCTTAGTCTTTCAAAGTTTTTGCGTAGTTGAAAAAATGAATTTAAGCCATGAGGAAATATAGATGAAGTTCTTAAATAGTGGAACTTTTCCACAGTTTGAAATATGTAATTATTTTTATTTTTTTTGTAATACCACACTCAAACGAAGCAACTGAGAGTATAAATTTGCTTCCTGGCGCAAAGAGAGAAACCGGCTTCTAATAAAATTTTTTAAAGTAAAATTCAAATTAAAACCCCCAAGTCAAAGAATAATATTTCGCTAATATGGGTCTAGAAAAAAGGTTCTTTAAAGAAAGTATACGTAATAAAGTTTCAAACACGAATTTTTAAAATCATATATTCAATTTTTCGCTTTATTTATAAAACATTTTGATAATTTTAAACACATTAAATTTTTCTTTTTACTAATAAATCAATGAAACGAAGAATTTTTAAATTTCGTGTTTTTTTTTAATTCTTCTAGAACTTCGTCAACTGAAAAAGTTATATCTTTGTGAATATTCATAGATGCTAGACTGTTGAGTCTTTCTTNCTTGTAATTGCCGGCTAGCAAAGCAACAGCAATTTATAAAAAAGCAAATGCTTGGCTATTGTCGCTGTGCTAACAGTTTGTCAAACCCTGATAATTTCTATAGATATTCGCACGATACAAATAATTTTTACGGTATTTTCCCCGTGACAAATAAAAAGTTTTTGACAATTGGAAGAAATACAACTTCGAAAGTCTTTTTTAAACGATTTTTCATTTTGCTACGTTAGAGCCGTTGCCGAGAAACTTATGGATACATATACACAAAAATTGCTCGTTTAAGGTAATTAGAATAAGGCGCAAAATTTCCCGCAAACCCCATAAAGTTANTGCTCGTTTAAGGTAATTAGAATAAGGGGCAAAATTTCCCGCAAACCCCATAAAGTTATNTTCATAGAAAGCAAACAATTCTTCAGTTTTTTTCGTTAAAATCATACTTTGGAAACAAAACACTAAAATTATTTAAAACTGATTTATGGTTTAGAAACCGGCTTTTCAAATGAGCAATATATGTATCAAGGAAGGAAATGTAAAAAGCGATGCGATAGTATGCCTCGGCGTCTCCGGTTTTCACATTAAAGCTATTCTTTTGGCGACTGCTGTATCGCGGTACTTTGATTTCTGTACCTAAGTTGGTGCATACTTCTTCTACGTTTTCGAAAAGCAAATGAAAGTTTTTTCTGCATCTTGTCGCATTTCTTCAAATTCCTTTAAAACGTCGTCGGCTAAGCTCATTGCTTCTGCAAGATCTTCATCAGGTACTTGTAATTGCCGGCTAGCAAAGCAACAGCAATTTATAAAAAAGCAAATGCTTGGCTATTGTCGCTGTGCTAACAGTTTGTCAAACCCTGATAATTTCTATAGATATTCGCACGATACAAATAATTTTTACGGTATTTTCCCCGTGACAAATAAAAAGTTTTTGACAATTGGAAGAAATACAACTTCGAAAGTCTTTTTTAAACGATTTTTCATTTTGCTACGTTAGAGCCGTTGCCGAGAAACTTATGGATACATATACACAAAAATTGCTCGTTTAAGGTAATTAGAATAAGGGGCAAAATTTCCCGCAAACCCCATAAAGTTATTTATAGTAGCTTCTAAGTTACTACTATTCTGACTAAAAAGAGGTTGTGCCGGAGGAGTATTTTTCAGCATTTGTGCATAAGGAGTACAATTATTAACATTCATTGGCGCAGGCATTGGCTTAGCGATTTCTGGTATGGGGTTATGCCTAATAGGAATATTTTTGGGAATTGTTCTCTCTTTCATTGAGATATAAACTGGACAACCTGTATTATCAGCAGTGTGATTTCCACCGCAGTTACTGCACTTTTTGGATTACGGGTCCATTTTTGGTTTCACACATTCTTTGGAAGTGTGTAAATCCCCTACAGGTAAGGTGCAGTAGCGACGTGTGTGACCAAATTCCTGGCAGTTATGACATTGAACAGGGCCTCTGCGCTTATGGGGTTCTTCTATGGAGATTTTACGGTGTAGAATATATCGCAATTGGTATATTTGATACACTTCCCCTTTCTTCAGGTTATGAAAGTCAGGTTCTAGCTCTATTTTGAACATCGGTTGAGGGATGTTTTCTTTATTTTTGATGTTGAAAACATTGCGCACCTTAAATCCTTCTTCCGTAAGAGCATTTTCTATCTCTTGTGAGTTCACGCTGGACTCGATGCCTTTTATGACAACTTCTAGTCCTCGACTACTTTTAAGTTGATAGGTGTAATAAGATTTCTTACACTTATCAAAGTCATTGGTAATTTTACGAAAAATATCTTCATCTTGAGCCTGAATTTTAACTTCGTGTATACAGTACATTTTGCTTTGCTGCCTTTATGCTCAAGTGCATATTTAAGATAGCCACCCCAAAATGCGCATCAGCGGCATTATTTTTAACATTTATAAGAAAACTGCTCCGATAGATGCATTCCACATACCTGCACATTAGCGATACCTGCCTTAAAAATTTGTAACTATTATCAATTATCAAAGAAAGTATTACGTTTACCTGCACTGGCTCTACACTTAGCCTAATTTTACAACTTTTATTTATTTTGCTCATCTTGCAGAACAACGAAAACGGCTATAATTTTATTTAGTTATATAGATTATTAGATACCATTCGGAAAAAATTTCGCTTGCAGTCATTTCTACGTGGTAAGTGCTCCTTCATTATTTGGTTTCATACGGATTCGGATGCCTCATTGAAGTAGTAAAAAAATCGCTTAAGTTCTTTTTTCGGTTAAGCGCACAAGGTTTTCGTGCAAAGATGGATGGGCTGCTAAGCAAAATATACTGTATTACCCTTTTTAATAGGAACTACATGAAAATTATATTTCCCTAGTAGTTTCAGGAGAGTATCTACCAGAGCATTAGAACTTTGTTCTCGTAGCTAAATAGGAGGAGGCTTGTATTTTTTAACTACCTGTTGGTTAGAATCATTATTCATATCAGCGAGAATACTAAAACGATTATTCTCCGCTGATGTAGATGTACCTGATGTAACTACATTAAAAATTTTATTTTTTGGATTTAGTTTTCCATTTTTTTTTTTCGGGTGTGCGCTTTTTTGCTTTATTTGCTTCTTCTTTGTTCGTTGCCGTTGAAGTATTAGTATTTAGTGGCAGCTACGTTGTTGTCCGCATTTATCACTGCTGGAGAGCAAGATGGTGCCCTGAAGCAAAGACTGGTCCAATTGCTCGAAAAATATAGTCGCAGGTATAGTAGTAGTAGTAACTAGACCAAAGATAGTCCAAAAATTTAAAGCAATGTAAAACAGGTGAATTGTACTAAAAGTGGTCCGAATGTAATGCATAAGGTACGAGTTTTGTTCTAAAATTGGTTACAATGTCATGCAGTAGCGGACAATGGGTATAATTAACGATTTGCTGATATGTAGGCACTTAGTCAACGAATTTTCATGTGCGGCGTTGGCATGTAGAGAGAGTATCCCTTTAAAAAATCTGAGAACCCCGGTTCGAATCGCAGCTGGCGCAAGTTTTATTTATTTTGTTATTTATTCTTTTGTTTGCGCTTTGGATTGAGTGCCTGCGCACTTGTACGGGAGCGCTTTGGACACTCATTTCTCACTTAATTAGCTTTTTGTATGTAAACAATAATTGAATTATTTTGCTACACACAATGTCTTATTATTTATTTCAGTATTTTTCGCGATCACGCTTTGATTTTTTATACTGCTGAGGTCAGTTCACGACGACACAAAACTCGAATAATAGTTTAGTGTGTCTTTTGATGGTTAAATATATTTAGTTACACGATAAATATGATTTTTTATGAAGCGAATAAAGAACACGTCCATACATATTTAGCTACTAGGGAAGGGTAAATTCGATATTCGAAGCTTCGATATTAGCTCCAAAATGGCGAATTTTTGAAATCGAACTTTGTGTTGCTAAAATTCGGATAAAATCGAATTTTTCTAGAAAAAATCGAATTTCATCCTTATTTCCAAAAAAATCAACTCTTCAACTTTCTTCTTTCTGACTAAATTTGCCATCACTGTGTGTGGCACTCAATTTGTCTTAGGGATGCAAGTAAAAAACAAATACATGGTTTTCGAACTGATACATCGGGACAAAAAATCTGTGCCTAGAAGGAACTCTTATTCCAAACTCAAATTTAAAAATTTTGTTTGTAAAAAACTAGTTTTTTTGTTGATTTTTTATTTGAAATGTTTAGAGGCTTTTACGTCGGTGGCATGAAGCTTTTTCCTGAGAAGACCCCTAGTAAAATTTCACGGAGAATAATTTTCTAGAATATATCAATCCTCTAACAACCTTCCAAATTTACTTTTTGCGGGATTTCTTGAAATAAGGGTCAAAATGAGCCTTTTACGCGCGAGCTAATGGGTTAAAATGTTCTACAAAAATATTTCCCATGAAATTTTATTATATATGTCTTAAATTTTGATTTCGCTCAGACATTTATTTTAACTATTTTTTCGACTTTTTTGAAAACGACTTAGGCCGAGACATGAAAACTTTAGTAGGCCATGAAATAAAAATACGAGCTAACTTTTGCAAATCCACCGGTTTTTTTTTATTATTGAATGGGTATACTTTCAGAGAATGTTAACAAAGTCCGGGCTGGTTTCGGCTGTCCCACAGTGTAATTTGAGTTTAACTTTTTAGAGAGGTGGCCACTCTCTTCAAGCACCTCAAAAATATTTTAATTGTTGCATAGTATTTTAAGCACAACACTTTTTAACTACATTCGACTTTCCAAACAGGTGGCACCCTTCCTTAAAGTAATTAAAAAATAAAGCTTATTCAAAACCATCGATTGATACCTATATTGGGGTAATTTATTTAAGTTATTAAATAATTTGATTTGATTTTCTTACATATGGCACAAAACTAAAAGCATATTACACATCCACAGGGCAAGCCCTTTCATTTAACACCTACCTCCTTTTTGAAAATCGAAAGAACGATACAGATTTTATGACTTGGTGTTAAATATTTAACGTAAACATCTGCGAAAGCGATTAT
>NW_016157532.1:242494-262687 GCF_001687245.7 Rhagoletis zephyria
CTTTTTATGCTTGAACCTAGTACTGCATACTACCATGTTTCGGGCCCCGGCGAAGTCGATCAGCCTCAATCCGTTGTCAGACGTGTCGTCGTGGAGGCTGAATTTTCCGACGGTGGTTCCAAAGATCCCTTCCTTGCCCACCTTGGCATTGAAGTCGCCAAGCACGATTTTGATATCATGACGGGGGCAGCGCTCGTACGTGCGCTCCAAGCGCTCATAGAAGGGATCCTTGGATGCCTCATCCTTCTCTTCCGTCGGGGCATGGGCGCAGATGAGCGAGATGTTGAAGAATCTCGCTTTGATGCGGATTGTGGCTAAACGCTCGTCCACCGGGGTTAACGACAGTACTCGGCGACGGAGTCTCTCTCCCACCACAAATCCAACACCGAATTTTCGCTCCTTTACATGGCAGCTGTAGTAGACGTCGCAAGGCCCCAGACATTGTTTGCCTTGCCTCGTCCAACGCATTTCTTGGATGGCGGTGATGTCAGCTTTTGTCCTTACGAGGACGTCAACCAGCCGGGCAGAGGCACCTTCCCCATTAAGGGTCTGGACATTCCAGGTGCATGCCCTCAAATCGTAGTCCTTTAAACGTTTGTCGTGGTCGTCATCATAAGGGGGGTCTCATCCGAGGCTTTGCCTTGCTTCTTCACTGGAAGTGGTTTTTACGTGGCGGGTGCCAAGCCCAGCGTTACAATACACGTTTATATAGCGAGCCGCTTGCTCCAAGCAGACACCCGCTTGCAGCCGCACCTACTGGTGAACAGACGCTGCAGACTTCAGTGAGCCCTTAAACCGAATAAGTCAGAGTGGCCCCACCGAAGCTCCCTCTCTTTCTGCCGTGACCCAAGGCTCCACTCGGATTGGGTACCGCATCTCGCACATGGGTTGCTCACGTTGCCCAGAGTGCGCGAACGAGGACGCAAGAGTCGGGATTGAGTATAGCCATGCAACTGTAACTGCATACCCAGCGCAATGACTATACGCCATTGCACTCCACCCAATCGCTGACGTCATAATATACTTTTGTTTACATTCACTGTTGCCAACTTGATGCTTTTCGCACCAAATTTAGTGGGTATTCAAAACGCGAAAATTTTTGAATTTTGTGCTTGGTGCGTTTTTGGTGCTTTTGTTTTTAGTTTGAAGACTTCAAATTAGAGAATCTTAAAAAAATTGAAGCAAAATTTATATCAATCGTAAGTGTGCTAAGCAATTTTACAAAAATTTAAACAAAATCATGGAACCGTGACAATCATAAGCGACAACGAAATATGTGCAGCACCTTCAATCATGCCAGAAGAAATCGACCGTTGGGCAAGAAACATTGATTTTTATTAATTTGAATCGGCATCCTTACAATAAAATTATGTATTCATATAAAGTCCATAAAATACACCAATAAAAATTTGGTGCTTTTTCAAATGCAAAACTTGGCAATACTGCCTTTTGTTCGATGCTTCTTCTTTTTCTTGTCGAGTTCGTCTTGCTCTCTCATTCTGGTATATTTTGATGTCACGGCCAGTTGCTCTCCGCTCGATTGGCGCAATCTTGTATTCTATCATTCTTGACAATCAATAGACGCGGGTCAAAATCAGGCTTGAGAACTTTTGCATTCTTTAAACCGGGACACACAATGTTAGGAAAGGGGATAGGTAAAATTAGATACGTAATAATCAGGACCGAAAAGTTTAAGCTTTGCTTGGAATTGCTTGTTTCGCTTATTCAGGGTTTCCAAGCTTAATTTTAACGATCATGCTTATTTTGCTTATTTCAATGTATAAAACTAAGTACGGACCTTTTAAGTAAATGGTGAAGAAATAAATTGCTATTATTTCGTGTGTGTGAATAGTAGTGTCCAAGGAGTTTTGACATCTGATATTTTACAGCCTGCTGTCTCATTTTGTCCTTACAAAATAATGGAACGGGCATATATTTCTATTGAAAATACGGATGCCTTGTACTTGTCACAAACAAACTTTAGCAAACCATAGTACAAAACGTAGCAAATTTCTTAAGAACTTCGTACTGCTTAAGAAAATTTGCCCCAATAAATTTTTCTTGACCATTTTTTGTGATTTTCTTTTTATTCGCCGAACTAAAGACAAATAATAACACAAAAACAAATTTAGTTTTTATTAATCCGTAGCTTCAATTTCATTTCTGCTTGGATACAAAAATTTAAAACCAATGGTTCGTCTCTACGGGAAGGCATCGNTTGGATACAAAAATTTAAAACCAATGGTTCGTCTCTACGGGAAGGCATTGATGTTATTGAAGAGATTAAAATAATTTATCTCAAATGGAGAATAACGAATATTAAAAAAAAAAATTTAACGACTAGCGCAGATCTCCATTATTTGAGAATATCAACCAACACTTGTATGTCCATTGTAATTTTCCAATCCTTGAAATAAACTGAATAAAAAACAAAACATTAAACTAAACTTAATTTTTGTTGTTTTGCGAGCATATTTGCAAGCATATTACCAATGTTTTAGTGCTTATCTAAACGCTTAAAATTGACTTTTTCGTGGTTATTTTCTTCGGCCCTGATAATAATAAACGACATCATTTCCAGTGTTGTATTTTTGAAAGTTGAAACAAAACTCACACCAACTTTTAAATTTCTATATACGTATGTATGTGTGTACAGTGACTCACACAAGTGTTCACGTATTGATTTTTTTTAAATATTCACAGGGTTTTTCAAAAATATTGTTCAAGCTTTGGCCGAAACCATATAAAATAGAGTTTGAAACTCTATACAAAATTTAGGAAAAATCATCAAATGTTCATAAAAAGCTCGAGTTTTTTTAATCTGAATCTTAACAACTTTTTTGTATGCAGTTTTAAAGTCCATAAAATTTTAGTCTCATAAGGTGCAAGTTTCAAGCGGATAAAAAATTGCATTGATTTAAACCTTTTTCTTACCATTTTTTCGTTTTTTTTTTATAGAAAAAGTGCAATTTANGTTTTAAAGTCCATAAAATTTTAGTCTCATAAGGTGCAAGTTTCAAGCGGCTAAAAAATTGCATTGATTTAAAACTTTTTCTTACCATTTTTTCGTTTTTTTTTTTTATAGAAAAAGTGCAATTTACAAAAACTGTCATTAATTTTTTTAAATTGTGTTGCGAACAGTCTGCCGCATTTTATAGTTCATACTAAAATAAAAAAAAACATAAAAATAAAGTCTCTAAACTTCGTGCAAAACTCAGGCAAATTTAATTAATGTGCATACAAATTGGCATTTTAGTATAACAAAGTGCCAGTTTGAAGTAAGTAACAAATCGTGTTGGGAATTTCTTTTCAGGCAGTTTCTTCAAACAAAAAAAAAATTGTCGAAAATGCTTTGTACACTCGTCTCTTTAAACAGCCACGGCTTGAATTCTTTGTTTAAAATCCATTCGTCATTCGGCAACAGCATTTTTGATTTTTTTGTGTACTTCGCACATTTTAACCGGAACACAATTACAAATTTTGTTTACATCTACACTCAGCAATTTACACCTTCAAAACGAAACAAGTAACTTTTTCGATTATCAGCTGATTCAATGGCGTTGCCACAAATTGTAAGCAAACAGCTGTATGCACGGCGCTACCGCACTGCGCAGTTTGTAAATGCATATTTTCGGATACTATGCGCTATGTTGTTACGTTTAGAACTAATAATAAAAATGTATGAAATTCTGAAAATATAGTCACATCGTGTTTATATAAAGTTTTTTTTATGTGTGACAAAGATAATACTATTTATATGTTTCGCTATTGACAGATGAATTGTCCCGCCATTGACCCGCCATGGCGCGCCATTATAATTTCGTTTGGCAAGCAATTAACAAGGATTTCATCAAACGCAAGTAAATATGTTTTGTTATGGAAGTCTTTGTTATTACTGGTACGAGGTTAGGCAGCGAGATACAAAGCGTGGTCCGGTTACAGGCTATGTGTTACCTACTACAAGTACTAGGGCAAAGTTACGTAGCAGGAGTCAATTGTCACCTCCTAGGACAACTCTATGTTAAATGCGACAGCAGAAAGCATGGTTGGTAGATTTTTACCGGTATTCGACTGCCGATCTCCCGACCAGTGTTGCCAGAAAAAAATTTCGCTTGGACCTAAATCGGTCGAAAAATAGAGCTAAAAAGAGCTCAATAATACTAATAGTAGCTAAAATGAAGAGCTAATTTTTTTTTTTAAGTTGAGCATTTATTGACGTAAAGTTGTTTTTACAGTTTCCCCAATTTTGGTAAAAAAAACGAAGAATTTTATAAATTTAAGTAAAATTAGTAAGGTAAAGACAATTTCCGCGCGCTCAAAAAAGGACTTTCCTCTAATTAATTTTTGTGGAGTTTGTACTTTCCCGTGAATACAAATATATGTTTCTCCACTGCATTTCGAAATTTGTAATTTTATCAATGTTTAAGTTTTGGCTTTCCTTTTCCTACCGATTCCGTCTGAGAGGGAATACACGGTCTGAGCTTATCGGAGCTCGAATTACTGCCCGGTATAGTTTGTGTACTCCCGCGCACGTGGTAGAAACTAATCGACTTACTTGCCCATTTTCCATTTGCTTACGCGCAATTTGCATTAGGAATGGAACTTTTCTAAGTATTAATCGAAATATAATAACATGAAGGTATCGAAAATAGCCTGAGATCACCAAAGCCAAATCAATTTTAGTCAACAGTCAAATCACTGATTTTTCAATTATATATATTACCAAATACACCTAAACCTTTCTGGAGTTAAAAATTACTAGATAACTCTGAAAAGAGCTANGATCACCAAAGCCAAATCAATTTTAGTCAACAGTCAAATCACTGATTTTTTAATTATATATATTACCAAATACACCTAAACCTTTCTGGAGTTAAAAATTACTAGATAACTCTGAAAAGAGCTAAAAAAAGAGCTAGGAGCTAAATCCTAATTTTAGGCGCTAAATAGAAAAATAGAGAGCTAAATCTAGCTCCAAAAGCACCAAAATGGAAACACTGCTCTCGACTAGTACTTTCCGCTGCAGGGTACATATATATCTACAAACATACACATTATGAATTTGTGAATTAGATTCCATGTACTTTCATACATATGTTTTAAAAACAAATTGAATAAATATGAATCACAGTGTACAGCACTCGGCTGAGTATTGGACCAAACCAACTTTTTTTAAGAGATTCAGTCATAATTAAAAAAGTAATTTCTCCGTTTTTCGAAGATAGCCTCCGAAATCAAGATATGGGTCTTCGAAGTTGGAAATTGGACCTTTGGTTAAAAATTATTTTTAATTATTGCATGTAAAAAGCAAAAAAAAAGTAAAAATACTGACGTGATCCGCCTTTTGCTCTTATTTATATGGTATATAACTTTTTTGTGAAAACTTATATTACAGGTACTATAACGGGTCAAAGGTCAGATCTTCGAAAAATTATAAACTTAATATTTCAGAAAATTTTGAACTGATTTTTAAAAGATTTGTATCGTTGTAAAGGTGATTTAACCCCATTTCTTGTGGTATGCATATTTGTATACTTCGTGAATAGAAATTTGAGAAAAAAACACATTTATAGGAAAAAGTACTTTTTTTTTTAAACAAGAAAATTACTAGCCGCTTTATTAAAAAATTCTAAAGGCGATTAAACCCTCTTTTTTCTGATATGCATATTTGTATACTTCGTGAATAAAAATTTGAAAAAAACTCTTAAAAGGAAAAAATAACTTTGTTTATCAAAAAATATTTAAAACAAAAAAATGCTCACCACTTTTTAAAAAATTGGCATCGTTGTTTAGGCGATCAAACCGTCTTTCATCTAATATGCGTATTTGTATACTTCGTATATAAAAATTTTACAAAAAACACTTAAAGGAAAAAATACTAATTTTTTTCTTATAAAAAAAATTACTAATTAGTAATACAATTGAATACCGTATGTTCACGCGCCTCCTTACTAATTCATCGTCGCCACACCTGCATTTCCAGTTGACGTCGCTATCATCGAATTTGCATTCACTCCCCCTCATCGCACGCACTCATGTACACATCATATCATTGCATTTGTTGTTGTCGTCGCTAGCATCGCTATTGTCTTCGTTGGAGCTCCAGTTTTTTTTTATCCCACTGTTTTTCGCACATTCGTCATCGTTTTTGTCGCTGCAGCATACTTAAGCGAAGCGCACATTAGCGCGATTCCATCGTTGCGAATACGTTGCGAATTCGGCTGTTAACTTCGAATCCGCAAACGTGCGCACACTTGAGCGATTTTTTCGCGTCGATTTCCGATGTACAATTCACTCAATTTTCCCTTTATTTCGTGTATTTTCGCACTCGGCGTGCCCAAATCGTACAAAATACTATTATTACGAACGTTTTTATTAGTTTTTGTACATTACACGTTTTTTTTTCTTTGCCTTTATTGCTGTGACACCTTTCTTCTTCTTCTTTGACGCCTTCAAAACGCTGCAAGCCGCGTTTCGAACGCGTCAATAGAGAGGAACATTGAATGTTCGAAAAATTCGCAGCGACGGAATCGTGCAAGTGTGCGCTAGCGCATTAAAATGTATGGGTAGCATTGTTGTAATTTTTGGGCTTGCGGATTCGCAACGACAGAATCGCGCCAATGTGCGCTTCGCTTTACCATGCATATACATGTGCATATGTTCGTACATATGTATATGCATTCTTACATACATTTGTATGTACATATGTACAAGTAGAACTTCGCCATCATACTCTTTGCACTTATCATTGTACAATTTAGCTATATCATAAAATCATTCGGCATTTCACCTTCAAATTACTCAAAGTCAAATAGCAGGACATTTCTATGGAAATATTTTAAATTTTCTGCTTATATGCATATTCAATTTAGCCGTAAGAATTAATTACTCTGTAAACCTCCGACACTTGAAGACGTCGCCAATAAAAATATTTAAACCTTTATCGCGCGTTTTGAATTCTTTTGGTAAAGCGATTTACAATTGTTGAAAAGGTTCTACAATTCACCACCGTATTTAAATAAAACAAATAATTAGTAGTGTTTTAAGCGTTAATTCGTTCTTGTTCACCCACATCCCTGTTAAAAATAAAGCAAAAGTATATGTAACAGAAGTCTAAGGAATATAAAAATATAAAAACACCATGGTTTTTGATTTTTACATAACAGGTTATTTATAAAAATAAAAGGTAAGTTTCTGTTTTATTTAAATAAATTATTCAATTGTATTACTAATTAATAATTTTTTTGTTTAAAATATTTTTTATAAGAAAAATCGATATTTTTTCCTTTAGATGTTTTTTTCTAAAATTTTTATATACGAAGTATACAAATATTCATATCAGAAGAAAAGAGTTTTAATCGCCTTTACAACGGTATCAATTGTTTAAAAGTCTGTTGGTCATTTTATTGTTAAAAATATTTTTTTTTTTATAAAAAAATCTTTCTTTCCGTGAAATGTAGTTTTTATAAAATTTTTATATACGAAGTATACAAATATGCATACCAGAAAAAAGGAGTTTAACTGCCTTTACAACGATATCAACTTTTTAAAATCGGTTAGTATTATTTTTGTTTAAAATATTTTTTGATAAAAAAAGGTATTTTTTCCTATAAATGTATTTTTTTTTAATTTTTATATATGAAGTATATAAATATGCATATCAAAGGAAGGGGGTTTAATCGCCTTTGCAACGATACTAGCCTTTTAAAAATCAGCTAGTAATTTGTTTGTTTAATATATATATATTTTTTTTAGAAAAGGTATTTTTTCCTTTAAATGTGTTTTTTTTTCTAAATTTTATGCATATCAGAAGAAAGGTAATTTAATCATCTTTACAACGATACCATTTTTTTTTTTAAATCGGCTAGTACTTTTTTTGTTTCAAATATTTTTTTTTTATAAAAAAAGGTATTTGTTCATTTAAATGTGTTTTTTCTAAAATTGTTTTATACGAAGTATACAAATGTGCATGTCAGAAGAAAGAGGGTTTAGACACCTTTCAACGATATAAATTGATTAAAAATCAGTTCAAAATTGTTTGAAATAAAGGACTTTAATTTTTCGAAGACCTACACTTTAGCTCCTGTAATATAAATTTGCACAAAAAAAGTTATATACCATTTAAATAAGAGTAAAAGGGGGACTACGTCTATGTTTTTATGCTATGTTTACATGCAATAATTAAATATAATTTTCTACCAAAGGTCCTATTTCGAACTTCGAAGGCCCATATCTTGATTTCGGAGGCTAACTTCGAAAAACGGAGAAATCACTTTGAACAAATGTATGGTTGATTTTAATGATTCCAATTCGAGATTTTATTTACCTTAAGATTTACAATTTATGTTCTAACTTTAATATAGTGCGAGTGACTTTATAATATTGAGAATCAAGGGAATGATTAAATTAACAATGAAAATTGAATGAATTAATATATGAATGTATTCGCCACTAGACACGAATGAAGGCGCGCTAGTGTTTCGACGGTGAAAAAAGACGCATAAGAAAAACTTCGGCGAAGAAAGACGCGTAACCTAGATGACGGCGAAGAAAGACACTTAATCATAGATTTATACTAGGCCAAGGACTGTAACTTCAGCATTATTCCCCGAAAACTATTTACGGAATGTACATACTATTACACCCGCAAACATAGTTGACCGCGAAAATAAGTTTACGCTTCCTTCTTGGCCGTAAAATATTGTATCGCGTCTTTCTTCGTCGTCAACTAGGTTAAGAGTCTTTCTTCGCTGAAGTTTTTTTTAAGCGTATTTTTTCTCGGTCAACTTTTGAGCTCGCGTCCTTATTCGTAGATACATATGCACTGAGGGAAAAAATATTAAAATCAAATAGAAACGTAATTGATCTTACTATAAACGTCAACGAAAGCACTGTATATTGGTAAGTATTCAATTCAATTACGCGCATATTAAAATGACCGCCGTCGTTCTGAAAAAGCACCCGTGAAGTGAATAATCAAGACAAAAATTAAAAAAAAAAATATTTAACTTGCATATGTTGCCTCCAGAGGAACTCGAACCTTGACTATCTCTGGATATCAACAAATTCTGGCATGCATCTTTGCGCACTCAGCTACACCCAGGCATATAAATTTGCTTTTAAATGTTGAATATCCATCACAATATAACCAGTAAACAACTTTTGGTGAATTTGGCGACTGCCTTCATCGGGGATGAATATGCTAGGGATGAAATTATTGGTACATACGCCTTCCAAGCACGCAGGGTTGCTTTTAAGAAGCAAAAATAATTAACTCCAAATAGTTTCAAAACGTATAGTGTAAAACGAAATTTATTGAATAATTCCACATAAAATGGTATACATAAATGACTCATTTTCTAAACGATTTAAATAAAACGCATTTTATAACCTTTTTTGTGCAAACGGCATTTGCGAATTGATAGAAAAGTACTACGGATTGTAAATTTTTGTTAACTATGAGGTGAATGAAAATTTTCAACCCTGCCTGACGGCTTTGAAGAATTTTTTTGTTCTAATTGTATTACTAAGGCGTCTAATAAATGCATGGCTTTTAGTTTTAGAAGAATAAAAGTCAGTAAAGACAAGTCTTTTTTGTATAATTTCTGATTTTAATTGCTCAACTTCTTTTGCACCAAAGTAACTGTCAAAAATTTCCAGTAGTAAAAAGTTACGAATTGGCACAGCGAAATGTAAAATTTTCTCGCCATAATAAAAAGTTTTTTTCAACATAGAACTTTTCTACTAATTGACATGAAATTACTATCTCAACGCTCGGAGCGCTGCCACTGGGGGCCTTTGCCAACTAATAAAAAAGAGAAAACTTGGAAAGACCAAACAAAAATTTTGAGATTTCTCGTTGTGAATACGAATGCCATAGTTTTTACCTAGCTCGTGGGACTACGCAAAATTTTGACAGCTTGTAAATATGTATACACATAAAGTTGTTGGCGGTTATAAAGAGTCAAAATCAAAATGGAGAAAAGAACAAAAAGCGTACGTTAGTTGTCAGTTATAAAGTAAATCCAATTAATTTGCGAATATTTGTTTATTCTATTTATTGAAAGGCAACCACGCGGAAAAGCTTGTGTTAATTATATTGATAACAGAACCTGGCAACTCGCACGTTGTCTAAATTCTCAAGTAACATAAAATCCACAAAAGAATACATTGCTTGTATTACCATCAATACGCCATGTATAAATTTTAACAACACACAAAAATAGAGCTTTCGCACGAGCGTTTGTTTGGTTTTACAACACCATTTATAATTTTCTTTTAATAAAATCACGATTTGTCAAATGCTTAAATTTATTTATCTAATAATAATGCAGCACACAACCCTGAAATCTAAGAAAAAGTCTGAGGAAGGCAATTAAATAGCAGCACACAACCCCGTGCCTTCCTCAGGAGAGAATATAACTACAACAACAACGACGACTACAACAACAACTCAAAAAGGTTGGTTACTGTCTATACTGTGATATCCATCAACACCACCGCACGCGATTTGTACGGATAAACATGTACTATGTATGAATGTGTGTGTTGTCACCGCTCTCATAGCGGCGCTCTGCATGCTTGGGGTGCGTATGTACACTCATATAGATACTCAGATGTGAACAGTCACGTGCGTAATAAATTTTGTATGAAAATATTATTTTTAAATACGAACATTTTTAAACGATAATCAAATATAAAGTATTCATTTTTACTATGCATTATTTCCCTCAGTGTGAGAATCCAGTTTGAATGGCGATGAACAATGGGTTTTCGTTTTATTTATTTATTTATATATTTAGTAAAATCTGAGCTAAAACGGCGAACAAAAGCAAGCGTAGCATAGGATTTTGCGATAACGTAATTCAAGTGACTGTGAAAAAGAAATTTAGCATCAAAAACTACTCCCAGATCAGATATTTCTTAACAGAACTCAGCACAGACTCTCCAACATAATAGCTGGTAGGGATGAGTGATGGAGATTTTGAAAACGACATATAAAAGCATTTTTTAATATTTAGATGCAAATGATTCCTACTACACCAAGGTGCCACATTGTCGAGATCCGATTGGAGTTTGATCGAGTCAGAAAGACTCGTGACTGTTTTAAATATTTTTAAGTCGTCCGCATATAATAAAAAATTAGAGTATTTAAAGCAATGTCGTATGTCATTAATAAAAATGACAAACAAAAGGGGTCCGAGGACACTACCTTGCGGGACACCAGAGGACGCAATAAAAGAACGTGAGCATATACCACCCACAACAACTACACAACAACGTTCCGCCAAGTATGACTTCACCCAAGACAAACAACTAAAATGAAAGCCAAGGTCGGCTAGCTTAGACACTAAGAGTGAATGATTTACTTTGTCAAAAGCCTTCGAAAAATCGGTATAGACCGTATCGACTTGAGCTCGATTCTTAAAAGCAGAAAGACAATATTCAGAAAAAACTACAAGATTAGTTACAGTTGACCTATCAGGCATAAAGCCATGTTGATTAGTAGAAATTGAACTCTTAACTGCAAATAAGATTTTTTCCTTAACAATAATTTCAAACAATTTTGACATGGTAGAAAGTTTAGAAATAGGCCGGTAGTTGGCGATATTATTTTTATTCCCGCTTTTAAAAGTAGGAGTGATAGAGGTTACTTTCCAGGCCTCAATGAACTCACCGTCATTAAGAGACTTATTACATATTAATAAAATTGGGTAAGCAATTGCTGAGAAATTCATAAACAAGTAAGAGCAAAAGCCATCTACATCCGTTTGAGATGATGATTTGATCATCAAAATACCTCTAATGACGTCCTCAATGGTTAAGGAGAGCTCACCAAAATTGATAGGGCAATCAAGGCTAGAAGCACCGTCATCACATAAATTCGAATCAGGCTCAAAGTTTGAACTGAAGAAGTCCGCAAAGAGGTTAGCGGCTTCAAAAGACGAATGAGCATGCCAAAAAGATTTTGGGTTCTGCTTGATGTCAGATTCAAATTTAGCCACATAGTTTTTATGGAGAGTCTTACTCCGTAATTTAAACTTATTGGAATAGTATAAGTACTTTTCCTTGTGGGAAGACGAATTTGACAATTTGTATTTTTTGAAAAACCTATTCCTTAAATTCTTGAGCTTCTTTAAATCCTTTGTATACCAGGGGATTTTGTAGCGATTTCTTTTCTTCAACGGTATAATACTCCTACAAATTTCATTCACTTTGCATTTAAAAATATCAAAGCAGTCGGAAACATCAACCCCAGCAAATATAGAGTCCCAGTCTAGAATACCAATCATATCATTTAAAGCATCAAGGTTACAGTTCCTAAAACAGTAATTTTTAGATGGAGTATCATGTTTAATGCTTCTGAACTCATAAAACTCCAATTGCAGAACAAGAGGAACATGATTAGGCCTGGGCACGACAGAGGGTCAAGACATTCACGTAGAGAAAAGTGCATGTTATCGCTTATAAATATTAGGTCTAGGATCCTAGAAAGTTTGTTAATAAACTTGTTAATCTGGAAGAGATTCAAGCTTAATAGATTGTCTACAACATATGTTTCAGAGAAACTGTTATTATTATTTGGATACAAAGCTGTGCTGTCATCCACAGGTGCCCAGTCCACATTACCTAGGTTAAAATCCCCTAAAATACAAAAATTGCAGTTTGATCGCTTATATACTAAGTCCACAAGGTTATCTATATGCGCTTTATACAAAGTATCTGTACTACTTGGCGGAATATAGGATGCACTAATAATAAGTGTTGAAGAACCATTCACGCATACACATAGTTGATCTAGTAGTGAATCCCCATTCTGCAGTGAAAGAAGCGACGAACGATGTTTCCGCTGAACAGCAATTAAAAGACCACCACCACGAGCAAGTCCAGTTTTTATGGCATCCCGATCCTTTCGATAGACATTGTAAATGTTAGGATCAAAAAATTCACTGTCATAAAAATCAGCATTTAGCCAGGTTTCGATCAGAACAAATACGTCATAGTCCAAATGTGAACTTAATTCGTACAAGTTTTTAGACTTAGTTCTAAGCCCAGAAACATTTTGGTAATAGATGCTGAGAGGCTTAGGGTAGGCTTCGATATTTGCAGATGCTGTTATTGATCTTTGTTGAATTACGCCTTCTTTTGGAAAAAAACGGAAGGGTCGAACTTTTACGTTAACTGGCCAGATATTCGCATTGACTACCCTATTATAATATGAGTCTGATACTCCCAGTTTGAAATTTATTTTTTTAAGATCGGCCACATTGGCATCCTTTTTGACAAGCATGAAACATGCCAGATATGCCTTGCTAATATCAGCATGTTTCGACACATAACTTAAAATATCATCTTCAGACACATTTGGCGAAAATGACGAGACATGCAGCCACTTCATACTCGATACTACGCTTAATTCACCATTGTTGTTCGCCCCAATAACTAGAGGCTGTCTAGAATTTTTCCGGTTGCTTCTCCCAACTGTTCTCCACTCTGGAACTTGATTCCTATCGGGCATAAGGGCATTTGGCACATTTGGAGCACCTGGCAAGCCTCCATGAGTAGGCTGTAAAGTTGACGAGCCTGAATTAAGCGCAACCACCCTAGCAAAAGTTATCGGTGATGCAGTTTTAGTGTGTGTGAGAGAGGTAGTAGCAGTAGGCTTAGTGGGCAGCAGATGCGGCGCAACAACAGAGGCACTCGAAGTCAAGTTCATATTCTCAACGTTTGTGACTGCAGCACCAGCTGCTATACAGATCGAAGCATCAGTAGTAGGCATATTAGAATATAAGTCTTGTGCATTGCCAACAGAAGAAGGCGAAAGCGAAGAGCACAAGAGCGATTGACTAGCAACGTTAGTAACAAGGCGAATTTATACAAGGTGGTGTTGATGGCGAATTAAATTTTCGCCGCGGTACTACTGAATGTCGAAATGATGTGTTTGTTGTAAACAAGGCGAATTCATTTTACAACAAACACATCATTTTGACATTAAAACGTACCTCGGCGAAAATCTAAATTCGCCATCAACACCACCTTGTATAAATTCGCCTTGGTTAGTAACAACAGCGTTCGAGGTTGACCGAGAGTCAGCAGCGGCAGCAGCTTTGATTATTGAATCATTTGCATTGACGACAGTGGATGAATATGAAGAGCAAGAGAGAGATTGTTTAACTGTATCAGCCACCTATTTGTATTTGTTTACATCAACAAAGCAGTTTGTGATCAATTTATGCAAGTCACTGACAACGCATCGCAGGTCTTTTAGTTCGGATGTTAACGAAGATATTACAGCGTCTTTGTTATGAAGATTAGTTTGCCGTAAATTAATTTCAGCATGAAGAGCATCAAATTTATTTGACAGCTGTTTATTATCATCAGAAATAGTAGTCAACAACGAGAGCACACGAGCATTCTCCCCTCTCATAGCTATAAGTTCTTTGACCACTGTTTGATAATTGTCTTGTGGAGTAGAGGTTACAATGGGTTTTTGTTTTTGTGATTCAGAGTTCATGTTAGAAGAAGCTGTCTCATTAAAATTAACAGCTGGTGATGATGCGCGAAGAGATGCACGGCGCTCAGCAGCACAAGCATTGCAAAAGAAAGGTTTGTTGGATGCAATCAAAAAGTCGAGATCACTTTGCAAAATACCAACACACTTTAAATGAAATAGCTCTTTACAGTCTGTACACTGCACCTTCGACTGAGTACGGTCCACTTTTAATTTACACACGCACGGCATTTTTAATAATTTATATTTACGCCAATTTTAATTACATGCTTAGAGTCACTATCTCCACTAAAGATTGTATGCTTTGATGAAAGTTTATAGATACACCAGTAAAAGACTTTGCAGAGCGAATAGCAAACACGTCCGAACGGTTTGACATGTAATTACTTTTATATGTAATGAATTTAATGCAGATACTTATGTATTTTTGGTGATGGTAAAGATGATCGGTGATGGTTATGTTTCCCACGTATGAATCTGGTGGCTCCGTCACGATGATCGATGATATAAGGTTGGCTGCTATGAAGATAAGAAGGCCGGATACCAATTGGAAGTTCCAATAGGAAATGAAAGCAGGGATACGTTTCTTGACCATTTCCACAGGGATGCTTGTGTGATTGAAGATGCGCCGTGATACATTCTTCAAGTGGGCGAAAGTCACTTGAACACACTTTTTTACCTATGACTCAATCTCTTAAAAAATTGGTTTGGTCCAATACCCAGAAAAAAAGTTGATTTTGCCGTGCAGTGCTATGAAACATAAACATTTATGTATATGCACTTTTATGAAATTTAGAACATTTTAGGTACTGTAAATAAAGTTAAAGGCATTTGTGGGCAATCACATAACGTACATAAACGAAATTTAAAAGCATATCTTATGGCCTATAATGATTTTAAAAGCATTTTGTGGAGCATATACTTAGAATTTATTGGCATATTTTAAGCGCTTAAAATACATTTTTAGGAGCATATACATATATAAATGATACAGTCTGAATGACATTTACATATTTTAAGAGTTCTAAATATTTTTACAACGAGATGTTTAAATTTTTTTTCCTACCAAAAATGTTTAAATTTTTTTTCCTCCCAAAAATGTTACTATGTCATTTATTTTAGTTTTGACTTAATTTTGAACTTTTGAATCTAATTTTTTATAAACATTGTGAGTACGCAGTTCTGTAGCCAATTTAATTTAGCAACAAAAAGAATGTTGAAGAGGGTAAAAGTTGTCGTTGAATTCTGATAATTTTAATTTTTTATGGTCTTGAACATTTTCTTATACATACCCTGCAGGAAATGTGTCTAACTATAAGCTAACTTTAAGTTGATTTGGAAGGAGCTTTAAGTCACTTATTATCTCTATATTTTCTTTGACGAAAGCTAACTATATTTCTATGGCGATGGCCGCGAAATAGTCAAGGGTGGTTTACCTCTGCATTAGATGTAGTCAAGGGTGGTTACCTCTGCATTTGTTGCAACTAACTTGTAACTAACTACTTTTGGACATAAAATATCATATTATTTATTTTTCATTTACTTTATTTATTTTATAACATTTCACATTTGTTTCTATATTTTGCTGTAGGTGGTCCCATATTAGAACTACGTCAGACATAACTTCAAAATGATAATATGAAATTTCGATCTCCCTTTTATTTGTACTCAATTCGGAAAAGTATTTGCGAAGTGCAGGATATTTAAATAGAAACGCGTTTAAAGAAAACAATCTCGAGCTTTACTCCTGCATTACTTGTCCACTTGTTTCAAGTTAGCTTTTGTAGCTAACCACAAGTTATATATTTTATAGAAATACCGCAAAAAAGCTAACTGCAAGTAGGTTATTTTTTATCAATTGAAAATTTTTTCTGCAGGGTATACAGCTATGCTCAAAGATTTAGCACCAAAATTCAAATAGATGTTGTTTGCAACTTAAGTATGTTTATTTATTTATTTTTAATAATTTTCATTTATAATATGTATAATTCAATCTATAACAGAAACCACATGAGAAAAACATTTTCAAAGCTTTCACAAATATCACAAAAATTTAATCAAACTTCAAAAAATGTTCATTGAACTTTCAAAATTTGTAATCAGAATTTTTGGAAAATTTTTGGGAATGCAGTTTTGTAGCTTACTAAATCTAACCGAATATAGTGCAAGTATAAAAAAGCTAGAAATTACCCTAAATTAATGCGCTATATGAAACACAAAAAAAAATTCAAAAATCGACGGTAGTTTTTAGCTATTTGAAGCTTACATTTTATTAGACTGGAATTTAATGAGCTACAAAACTCCATACCCGAAATTTTTCTTATTTCGACTTTTTTTTTTAATGTTTTTGTCAACATAATTTTGCAGAACTTCCTGTTTCCTTCTCAGGCACTCTAGAACTATTGAAACGCTAATCAGAACACTTAATTGTTATTTTTTTCAAAAATTGAACTTTTTCGAAAAAATGTTTTTTTACGTAATTTTGCAGACTCTTTTTCCTTCTCAGGAACTCCACAACTATTGAAAAGCTGCTCAGAACAGATCTAATTTACTTTTTCCAAAAATTTAACTTTTTCGACTTTTTCGAAAAAAAATGTTTTTCCGCGTAATTTTGCAGATCTTTCTTTTTCCTTCTCAGGAACTCCACAACTATTGAAAAGCTGCTCAGAACAGATCTAATTTACTTTTTCCAAAAATTTAACTTTTTCGAAAAAAATGTTTTTCCGCGTAATTTTGCAGATCTTTCTTTTTCCTTCTCAGGAACTCTACTACTTATAACAGGTTTAATTTTTATTTTTTCTCAAAAATTTAACTTTTTCGACATTTTCGAAAACATGTTTTTCGGCATAATTTTGCAGAACTTGTTTTCCTTCTCAGAAGCTCTTGAACTATTGAAAAGCTACTCAGAACAGTTTTAGTTTTTAGTTTTTTCTCAAAAATGTAACTTCTTCGACTTTTTCGATAGAAAATGTTTTTCGGCGTAATTTTGCAGAACTCTTTTTTCAGGAACTCTAGAACTATTGAAAAGCTTCTCAGAACAGTTTAAATTAAATTTTTTTTTTCAAAATTTATTTATTTTTAATTTTTCGAAAAAGATGTTTTTCGGAGTAATTTTGCAGAACTTCCTTTTAACAACGCTTTTCTCAACTTACAATGTTGTATGTCCAGACACCTATTATAGCTATAATACCTTTGCTTTGCAAATATCCTATAAAGAAGTCTAGATATCAACCTCGTCGGTAGGTATCTTATCAAAGACCATGCAATAGACACGAGAGGTAGATGTCGCCTTGCCGGAAGTAGCTAAATATTGCGCCTAAAAATATGCACTACATACGCTACAGCGGAAATGGACAACACGCCATTTCTTTAAATGAAATTAATTGGTGCTCTTATGTATGTATGCATATATGTACATACGTATATATACGCATATATGCATGTGCATATGTCGAAAGAGAATTATAAATGAAGTGTGATAAAATACAATACTTACAGCCGCATTCAGAGTCGTTTAATGATTACTTAAGGAGTCCCTCAGTAACGATTTGAAAAAATTCCCTCTCGGAGTCAGTTTATGATTCATTAACAGCTTTTAATGTACATTAAAGTTAAGTAAACAAAAACCTTTACTTAACTTTTTAACGAATGATTTTGAATTTTATTGTTTGTTTTCAATAAATTTCAATTTCGATAACGTTGCTGTAACAGTGGAAATGGCCCACAGGGAGCAGAGCACTTTCGTGTCATTCAAGAGATCCGAGTTCAATCCTCGGAAACAAATTTTTTTAATACAATTTTTTTTTAAGTTTTATTGCTTAAAAAATTCATATTTTTTATTTTATTTAACGTTTGGAAACTTTATTGATTCATCTTCTTTTCTTTTAGTTTCTGTTTCTCAAATTTTTAGTTCTTCCTATTCTAACAAATTATTTTTTTCATTTCGTTTAGTTTTTAGAAAACTTATTTCTAAACGATAAATCGATGGCTGAGTGGAAGATCGACCTATCTCGGCAGCCAGTTCAAAAACGCCCTATCTCAGAAAACTTTTCAAGAACGCCCTACTTCAGAATTTGATTGAAAACGCCCTATTTCGGAATTTGATCGAAAAACAGTCTATCTAAGAATTTGGTTGAATAACGTCCTATCTCAGAATTCGGTTCAAAAACGCTCTATTTCAAACGAAAATACATTGAAAATAAGCTGAAATAGGGCGATTTTGAATCGGCAGCTGAGATAGGGCGTTCTTCAACTAAATTCCGAGATAGGGCGTTTTTCAATCAAATTCTGAAGTAGGGCGTTCTTGAAAAGTTTTCTGAGATAGAGCATTGTTCAAAAATTTTCTGAAAAAGGGCGTTTTCGAACTGGCTGCCGAGATAGGTCGATCTTCCACTCAGCCATCGAAATATAATAACACTATTAGCACATCTTTCAATTACTCATTCGAAATACAGAAAAGAGCTTTCACGATAGTTGTCTCTCGAAAGACTGAGGTGAGTTGAAAGACAGATGCCAGAATTGGCCTGTTATTGGTCTTGTTTGGCTTTTAGCACAGTTTCTAAAAATTTAATTTAATTAAAAAAAATTGTTTCCTTTTTTAAGCAACAAAATCTCTAAATCAAAAGAAAATTAGATCAAAAAAGCAAAAAAAATTCAATAAGGACAGTTTATAAAAATTGAACAAGAAAAAAAAATAAATAAAAAAAGGAAAAAAAATGGTCCTGCCCTAGCACTCGAACTCGGATCTCTCGAATGGCATTATTTTTATATTTTATTTCAAACTGAACGAAAAAAGTTAGTGATGCCACAAAAATAAAGGGCCGCAAATGGGGTCATACTTAAATTTAGTATTTCATAATTTTTAACTCTGAGAGGAAACATTAATTAACAGATTTAACGATCATTAGTTAAGTGCCCGTTTGAGCTAATTTAAGAAACGTTTCTGAGTGCGGCTGTTATGTATCAGAATTTCGTTGAATTATTGATGTGTATATGTTAGCGGCAAAACCCTATCTTAGGACAAACTAGATTTTCCTGGGCGCAACTAGTTTTATCTAGATCCGATATATCCGTCTAACGCGAAATCAAGTTGGACGCAACAATATTGTGGACTAGATACTAGAGACTGGATAGATCCAATTGGATACATTTTCAGGCGAATTTTTGCGAGATACTTATTTTTTCCGATCAGTATTAATGGGGATACTTTTTTAAATAGGCCAAAATTTTATATTTTCTATAAAGTTTTTTTTGGTTCAAAAATCGGTTTTCATTAAAGATGGTAGAGAGCATTACGTTTTCTAAATGTATTAAAAATCGCTACTTAAGCGTGAAATTAAAGCATTTTATTTTTGTGAACGAAGCAATGAACATATGAAGAGATCTCACCAAAATAGGTATAAGCGCAATTGTTTTAATTAGCTAAAAAGGATGCTTGAAGCAAGATCTTAATATACATATATATAAAGTAAATATATACTTTTTCTGTAGTAATCTCTTTCATATCACATATTTTCATTTGTTAATTTAAAAAGAGAGAAGATCTCAATGTAGTTTAAAATACACTGTTAAAAACTANAAATACACTCTAAAAACTTTTGTTCTGTTTGCGCATATTAAGAGAGGTAACCAGTTTTCTCTTTTAATGTGTGAAAATTTGCACAAAAGCTCATACAGCTCAT
>NW_016157533.1:0-201 GCF_001687245.7 Rhagoletis zephyria
GTTTTCATATAAGTAATAACTTTATTAACTTATAGAAATTATAGATTTTCACCTATATATAAACATGAGTTTTCATAAAAAATGGACTTAAGAACTTTTTTCAATAAGTCAAGCATTTTTAAGCATTTTTTTATATATTTATGTGGGTTCGTTATCGTCCACTTGGCATTAATATACTTATTAGACAAACAATGATGATGA
>NW_016157533.1:250-13896 GCF_001687245.7 Rhagoletis zephyria
TATTAATAAAAAGATGAATAGGCTAATATATTAATGTTTTAAAATCACACTACAACTTGGGGCTTATCAGAGAAATTAAATATACATGTATGGCATAGAGTTTTTTGTTTGGCTATTTTTGAATTCTTTGTAAATTGTCATTGATTTATTAAATGTGATTGGCGTTTTGAAAGCCAGCCAATTTTTGAATTCTTATGCTTATTAGAGAAATGAAAATGTAGTATATAAACTTATCTCTTTATTGAGATGAGTTCTCATTTATCAAAGAAATTTGCTGTGAATAAGGTCCATTTTTGTGAAAGTTTTTAAGTAAATTATATAAAAAAAATATATATTTAACAAAGGACGAAGGTAAGCTTTTATTAAAAAGATCTAATAATAATAGAAAAAATGTTTTCTAATTTTAAAATATATATACATATATACATATACAGGCATGTTCTGTAAATCGAACGATTTGAAATCGATATGATTTGCTAAATATTGATCGTTATTTCTGATGAAAAGATTGAATATTTTATATAAAAAATATAACAGAAACATAAGCTATGTTACATCATCCGTACCAATATCAAATTATGAGTTTTATGATATTTCCAAAATCGTATCGATTTCAAATCGAACGAATTTCAGAACATACATGATATTCTATTTTTTATATACGTTTATAGCCTGAATTTTATATAAATGGAGAACCTATGCAATGGAATATCTACTGAAGGTGTGGAATCCCGTGGCCTACAGGTGTTTTGTTATGAGATACCTACAAATCCTCTTCCTGAAGTAGAATATTATTGGACAGGAAAAAAAAAATCTTATAGTATATTATGGACATCAGTATTTTAAATTAAAACCCCGTGTTGTTCCGGCAAAACCAAATTTATTAATAAACAATTAAAATAAAAATATAAATATAATGAGGCTTTTTATTGATTTGAGTCAAAATGAATTTGAAAATATAGAGTTTTCCCTAAAACTACTTAATAATGATACTATAAACCTAAAACTGAACTTTAAACTAATGAAATGGACTCAAAGGGTTCAAAATGGATTAAAAGAGGACGTACACCCAAAAAAAAACTTCTCTTAATTGAAGAAGAACGGCAATAAAAATGAAGAAAAATGGGAACGAAACAGCACTAAAGAAGTTTTATCCTCTTTTCATGCCCAACATTTCTTCAAAATGATAGATTACATCCACGGTTCCATATTTTCGTGTACGTTTTTACACATTCCAAAATAATTACGCATTCAGGAGAATTTTTTAATCATTCGGAAGGATTTTCAACCTTAAAGTAAGGAACGTTTTTCTTTGATCCAGAGATGGATTTTTGGTTTAGTGTAAATAAAACATCTATCCCTGAAACAACATCAGAAGCACCTACATCTAATCCGAAAAAGTTTTTCACAACACAGGAAGCCATAGAAGCATTTAGACAAGATCTAATATAAAAAGAGGAGTATAATTCAGGAAGAATTGAGAGTTCACATCCCTTTTATATACATTTTCAGCTTCAATATGAGGATAATATTATGCTAAGAATTCGTTGTATGTATGATAGTGATTTCCTTCAACGCAAACTGAATATTTCTTGTTTTGAGTATCGTCAGGTTGCATTCGAGAAAATTTTAAGTAACGGTGAAATTGAAATTGTTACTGGAGATGATACTACACTACGCTCAGATGTCACATTAATTGATATTAAAAGTTATAAACATGATATGAATATAGAAATTTCTTAACTTTTAATAAAATGAGATGGATTTATTATATAAATATGAAATATAAACAAAATGTAAATGTAGTATATAAAAAGATTAATTTGATATTTGGTTTTCATTATTCAGCGGAGTGTAATCGATAAGTTAATAAAATTGGTGGCTCTAATATATACTTATGTTTGTAATTATTTAAATAGGATTTCATTAGACTCTAAAAAATATTATAAACCTTTATAGAAATTCAAGACTATTTTTTAAACGAATTAAAAAAAACTTAAGCTATATAATGTCAGAGGAACATACGTTGGTTATAGATGTTCACGGATTCTATTTTAATAGGAAATTTATTGCTAAAGAAGTCAGAATATCAACATATATATAACATATATATCATATATAACAACGTTTCTTATTCAACCTCCTTTTGAAGAATCTAAGTTGATGATATGGGATAGAACAACTAATAACTGGTTATATCATAATCATCATAGATTAAAATGGGAAGATGGTGATTCGACTTTAATGACTGTTATTGAATATATCCATACATTAATGAAAAGAGAAAATTATATATTCTATGCTAAAGGATTGGAGAAAATCAGATGGATTCAACGCTTATTCGGATACGGTATTATTTTATATAATTTAGATGATTTAAATTTTCTAAATTTAAAGAATTTATATAATAAAAATATAAATATAAATACTTGTAAATATCATAATAATTCTATGATATGTGCTGAAAACAATGTAACAATATTAAGAAAATTTATTTCTTCATTAAATATCTAATAACAAATATAAATAAATAAGTAATTATAAAACTTTATTTTATTTCAACTTAAATTTTTTTTGTTCTCATTATCAACATCAGCAGACCTTTCCATTCATATGTGAAAGATTAAAAGATTTCGTATTATTTTTGAATTTGTTAGACATTCGGTTACTCTTTTGAATTTAATAAATTTGTCTTTCAATGAATATAAACGAGAAAAACAAGTATCTTAATCTCTTTTCGAAACGATGTATTATTAATATCTCCTGCTTTCTGTACCAAAATATGGGTTTTCATAAAAAGTATGCTTAACTACTTTTCTCACTAAGTCAGCAATATATGAATGAATAATGCTAGATGAATAAAACATTTAAATATACACATAGTTTTATAAGCATTTTTTTATATGTTTATGTGGGATTCGTTATCGTCCACTTGGCGTTACTATACTTATCAGGCAAACAATGATGATGAAATCAAGATCAAGGCCATTTATAATATTAGCATTTGATTTTAATCATATAATAAAATTTAAATAGGGTAATAAAAAATAAATATATTCTTTGACAGCAACATTGAGTTCAAGATTATTTCCACATTTTAATTGAATCATATTATGAAGTATAAAATAGATTACTAAAAAAATATCTCTATATTTAAATATGTTCTTTATCAACAGTTTACCTCAATGCTTTTTATATAGTTATGAAATGTGTATAAATAAGCTAATACTGTACATTAGAAATCATTACTTTGTTTAAAGATGCTTATAAAACACATCATGCCTGGAATCAATCGAATCCTCAATAGCGAGCATCATGGAGAGTACAACTTCGATTTCGAATTGGAGATGTTGTGCTTTGAAGACATGAAAAACCCTTATATATGTATTGAGGATGAAGATGAGGGTCCCCGGTTACAGGTTTTGGGCATCCCAGTCAGAGCAGCCCATGCTTTTTTTTTTACAAAAAATGGGATGAAGAGGATGACAATGGAAAATTTCTAACCGTTTGTGGCGGGGAAATTGAGGAGTACATAATGGAGCAACATCAAAACCAACATGAATATGAAAGAAGGGGTTTAGATATTAAGACTAAATTAAAGTATTATAGTAGAACAAATTGGGAAGCGATGTATGATATAGAAGTTTATTCTAAATCATATAATAATATTGTATTTGAATATAAGTTAACTGTTGAATGGGTATTTAGAAATTTAAAATTTAATTATATAGAACCATAGATTTATTAAAAAAAAACTTCAGCGTTTATTGGAATATAATATTATTTTATATGAGAGTTATTTATGAAAAAAGGTTTATTCATAAATCGTTAGTCGTTGGAAAAGGTTTTATAAATAATATAATTAATAAGTTCCTATTGAACTTCATTTGCCTAGTTATCAATTTTGTGAACCTGGAACGAAACTACCGAAACTTTTAGTAAGAGGAGATCGAGGGATTAATCTACTAGACACTGCTTGTAGAGAACATGATATATCATATTTATATAATAAAGATTTAGAAGGCTTGGGAAAGAGTTAAAGCGAAGGATAGCAATCTTAATGAGAAAACAAATGCTTGGTTAATTACAAATATAATGAAGACAAAACCGAAATTCGGTATGGGGAACATTAATAGTAAAACTAAGAAAGTGGGAGGAAAACCTCGTTATTATATCTTCAAACATGATTTAAAAAATGCTAAACAAAATTTAAATAAAAGTGATAACTTAAAAGATGCAAAAAAATTTCACGAAAGGTTGTAAATAATATTTTTAGAGGAAAAAAATCGATAATAAAAGCACCACGTGTAATACCATGACCTAAGTCTGGAGGATTTCTCCCATTAGCGCCTTTATTCGTAGCATTAGGAGCACTTGGAAGTTTATCTGGCGGTACAGCAGGAATTATTAAAACAGTCAATGCTATAAAAACTGGAAAGGAGCAGTTATTGGAGGCGAAACGTCATAATAATACAATGGAAGCTATTTCAATGGGAAAAGGAATGTTTTTAAAGCCTTATAAAAAGGGATTCGGATTATATTTAAAACCATACCAAAAAAACTCTTAATGAAGCTACCCAGAAGACCCCTTACTGATGTAGACTTAAAGAAGTATTCAAAATTTATTCCAAATTTTAGAGGGGTGACACTTTACCCCGTAAACTATTTAAGAGAGAATGTGGAATAATAAATTTGGATAGTTCAAAGGGTCCGGGAACGCATTGGGTAGCTTACTGGAAAAACGGTAATGAGATTGATTACTTCGATGGCTTTGGAAACTTACAGCCTCCTAAGCAAATAATAAAGTATTTAGGAAAAACATTAAATATAGCTATAATAAACAGCAAAGCTATAATTCATATAATTGCGGACATTTATGTTTAAAATTCTTATTATCGAAATAAATGAGTAATTATAAAACTTTCTTTTATTTCAAATTAAATTTTATTTGTTCTCATCATCAACATCAACAGGCCTTTCCATTTATATACACATACATATTAAATACTTAGCAATTAACTATGTGAACATTATTAACACACTTTTCTAGGGGTGGAGCATCTATATATGTATATACATATGTACGTATGTATGTGCGTTTGTATATGGATGTATGTATGTGAATACGTATGTATATATGTATACCAACACACTTTACGAAATTCCGACATATAAACCACCTTGTATCGGATATCTCGGATTTCCATCAGCGGTACACCCTGTGATCGGTTCCGGTTCTGGACTCGGATTTGTCACCAGCGACATCTTACCGCTTTTATCTGGGTTCTGAACTTGGATTTCGATCGGCGACATCTTTTGGCGGTCACCGATAGCTTGTGGCGGAGCAACAGCAAACCTTATGCCGATTGAGCAACCGCTGCTCCCGATGCTCAATCGGCATATTTATACTACTAAAGTGCGTTTACATATAAATATAATCTCAATCAAAGCTCGTTAGCTGTCAAATTGGTTGTGCTTGTTATTCACACAACAGGAAAAGTTAAACTTCTTCCCTGTGCCACCGTGGTCACTTTTTTCTGCAACACATATTATGCCATTTAAATATATTTTAACTGAACATTTTATTAAAAATACCGTTACAAACCTATTTTCCTTACCAGCGTCAATTATGGTTTACTTTAACATTTGACATACCTAAAACTAGGTTGGACACCAAAAAGTTATCGGTTTAATCTGCGATATTTTTAATTATAATTTTGCATGGCTAATCTCTTTTTCTAATAACAGATTAGGGAGTTAAGCTCGAAAATTAAGATAATCTTTTTATATGTAAAGCTGTTATTAGGCGATTCAGTTACATACATACAAATGTAGGTTAGGTTAGAAATTAAACATTAATTTCCCTTAATTTTATTCATTTTGCTGATTTAATTTTTTTATTCATTTTTAATTCTTTTAATGCATGAAATTGTCGATATGATTGATAAAATACACTGGTATATACTTGTGACTCAAGGGCGTTAAAATATCTTGGAAACACCGCATCAGTTATTGTTTTTGAGCTTATGGTTTGAGCATTTCTATTTGTATATATTCCTAAATTTAGTTTTTCTTTTCGGAATATAATCATGAGGTTCATGTAAATGCAGTTCATGTCGCAGAATTTTACCCGATGCTTTTTTATTCCACACGTTTTGCTGTTACCCACTTTTTACTCTCAGTTCAGAGAGTGATTTTGCTGTTTGGCCTTGTTCCAGGATTTTACACGAAAAGTATTGGATCAGAGCTATCATATCATCCATACATATGCATATTATACGTACATATATTCATGTATGTTAATCAGTTATCAACGGTCCCAGTTAAAATGATTTCAGTATTTTTTTAAATTTTCGCCTTGCTTTTTTATCAAAATAGACTACTAAACCTATGCCTAAAACCTTCTACGAATATCAAAACCAGGGCATGAATCACGTATGACGACAATCGTCTGAACGATATCGTGTCGAGATTGTCTTGCTTCATAAAAATCAAAAATTGTTTGATCGTTTGTGCGATATCGTCAACTCGATTCCAGTTTTGCTTCACGTAACAGTAACAGTAACACGTAACAGCAACACAAATGCATAAATCAGTGTTTTGACAACATCGTTTTGTCAGTATCGTTTGAACGACTATCGTTTCAAAGTTACGTGATTCATGCCCAGTTGCAACAAATGAGTCCATACATATTTATGTACATACACATCCGAATGCATGTTTAAATAATCGGAAGTAATAATCAATTGTAGGGCATTTCCTTTCACTATGCATATGCCTAAATGTATGCAACCATTGGCAAGCAAACACAGGGCGCTTCTAATGAAAATAAAAATTGTATGCTGAAATACACATGCTAAGCCCTTCGAAATTTTGTGCTGGGATATGTGTTACAGCTTCGCAAATTTTACTCCTACCGAAACCAAAGATGTATACACATCAAAAAAGCGAAGCTAAATTAATAGAAATCGTAAATATTTTAGCAACTTTACAAAAATGGAAACAAAACTCATGGCACAATGACAATCGTAAGCGAGCATATCGAGCCCTAACCGCCAAAATAACGTAAGCGAAATTTTTTCAAAATTTTCTTTTGGATGCAGAAATATTCCTAGAGCATTTATGTGCATTTCTGCATCAAAAGGAAAATTTTGAAAAAAATGTCGCTTACGTTATTTTGGTGGTTAGGGCTCGATATGTTTGCCAAAAAATGTTTGACACAAAAAGATTTTTCTCACTATGCGTTCAAATAAGGCACATTAAAAAGGGAAATCAAATTTCGTTATATTTGAGACGTCAAGCAGTCGGCAAGAAAAGTTCTTTATGTTCCTTTAGTTCACGAGGTCAAAAGAGACTGCAGTGGAGATTTAAACCACCACATAGTTCATAAAACATCATTTTTTGTTTTTGCTTTCATTGGACAGGAATTGTAGAAAAAGTTATGCAAAACGAAGAAAAATTTAACATATAGTCAACGAAAAATTTACAAATTTTACTTGAATTTAAGAGAAGCGGCAACGCCGGACACAACTGCAAATTAGAAAATTAGAACCAGCATGTTATCGTCGCTTGAACGAAAATATTTGAATTTATAGGAAACAGAAAAAATTCGACCGTCGAGCAAGGAACATTGATTTTTGTTAATTTAAATTACTATTAAATACTCGGATAAAAATTTGGTGCTTTTTTCGAGAAAAAATGGAATTTTTCTTGGGTTTTAGTGCTTTAAAATTAAAACTAGGCAACACTGGTTGTATCGTTATTCGCCAGAAATGCAACTCCTTGATTGTCGCAGTAGATAACCGTTGGAAATTCGATGTACTCCTTAAACCCGGTTTCTCTCAGCAAATTTCTTAGAGACATCACCTCTCTGGCAACTTGACACATTGAAATAAATATATTCGGCTTCGGTTGAGCTTAAAGCGATTACATTTTGTTTCTTAGATTCCCATTGTATTGGACCATCTCCAAAGAAAAGGACAAAGCCGCTTTAAGATTTTCTATGGCACCCATCAGATGCCCAATCGGAATCTGTGTAGCATACAAAATCATTGTAATTGGCATACTGCAAACATGCGTCAGTAGTGTGCTTTAAGTAACGCAAAACATGTTTTGCTATAATAAAATTTTCTTAATAAGCATGATTGCAATACTGCGACAATTTTGAAATGACAAATGATATATCAGGTCTTGAAATTGTAGATAAATAAGTTATTGCACTCATTAACGACTGAAATTTCTTAGTACAATCATCAGCACAATTGAGCTTAGAACATTTTTGTAGTATACTTCCACTTGGGATCGGAGTAAATGCTGATTTAGAATCTGTCATGGCCCACTCATTGAGCAATTTTGCGATATAAGACTTCCGATGAACTTTAATTTTACCCCGACTTCCATCTATTTCGATCTGCATGCCAAGATAATGTTGAATCGGACCTCGATCTACAGCCTGAACGCTTTCATTCAATTTGTCCAAAATATAGCTTATCTATTCCCTTGATTTGCTTGCGACTATCAGGTCATCAACATAGACCCCGATTATGCTCATCTCATTAGAGCTTACTCTATAAAAAACGCAACAGTCTGATTTTGATCGATTGAATGCAATTTTAACCAATATATCGTTTATCTTCTCGGACCAATCTTTACCGGTCTGTTTTAAGCCATATATCGACCTCTTCAAGCGACAAACGCTATTTGGTTGTTGGTCCTCAAACAGAGCTGATTGACGAATATAGAGTTCTTCTTTCAACTCTCCATTTGGATAAGCTGATGCTATATCAAAGTCGTGTACCAGAAGTTGATATTTGACTGAAATGGCCAATATAAGCAGAATAGTAGCGTGTCTTACTACGATTGAATATGTATGAAAATAGTCAATATTTTCATGCTGGGAGCAGCCTTGGGTAACAAGCCGCGATACTACCGTCAAGCCTTCTCTTTGTTGCAAATACCCATTTGCAACCAATAATATTTTTCTGCGGTGGGTTTTCTACTAACTTCCAAGTATTATTGCTCCTTAGCGTCACCATTTCTGCGTCCATAGCGTTTTTCCAATGCCCAGAATTTTCGAATCTCTAAAAAGGGGAAAAAGTCGCACATAATTTTGGAAAAGGGTCAAAAAATCAAAATTTTTTAAAAGTCGGGTCAAAGGGTATTGGCGCCGAAATAGGATCAAATTGCCCTTTAGTCGCACAACGGCAACACTGGGAACATGCGAATAACGATATTATTATGTGAGTAACGATTCGGTACTTCGATCAGGGGTTGTACCCGTTACTCAGTAATGAATAGATACGGTTTGTTACAGCTCTATTTGTTAGAGTGGAGTAAAATTTAAGTAAAATTTATTTTTAAAGTAGAAGTATATGCGCTTTTTGGTTCCAGAGATATTGACAATGTAGTGCTTACTTAAGGTTTTACCAAAATTTGCAGAGCAAAGACAATTTTTTTTGCGGCATAAATTGGCACTAAATTATGCCGTAAAGTAGAAGTATATGCGCTTTTTCGTTTCAGAGATATTGATAGTGTAGTGTTCAGCTGAAGAGATGGCTATTACATATTTTTACCAAAATTTACAGAGCACTAAATTTTTGTTTTAGCGGCATAAATTGGCACTAAATTATGCATTATGCCAAACCAATCAGTGAATGTTGTAGTAATTACTTCAGGGACCTTCAAAAACACCATGTGAAGAGGAATGTCTAATAGTTTGGGAGTGTTTTACTTGGTGGCATTTAGTACCATTAATAATTATTAAGGGAATAATGTACAAGTCTATCCCGATATTTTCCTAACCAATTTGCCCTGAGGAAGAAGTTGTTTCCCAGCAGGACAGAGATCCAATGGATTCTGAAAATATTCGACACCTTCGGCTGCTTAAATCACAGATCTCAACGCCATCGAAAGCTCTGTGATCAAGAGAGGACTAGCATATCAAAAGCGAGCTCCAAGTAACATGGAAGAGTTTTGGAGGCGAGTAAAATTATAATGGAGTAATATTCCAAGCGAAATCGTAGAAAACTCAATGCTCTCTTCCCAGACGTATGAAAATCGCCACTAAAAATAAGGGTGTCTCCACATTCCTCTTGAGATCAACCTCCTAAAATATCAAAACAGAAAAGTTCAAAACTCAGTGAATAGAGTTGCCTTGCCTTTTTGCTGTATTCCTTAGATAATAAGGACCAATTGCTGAAAATTGCAAAGCAGTCCGCTTATTATTAAAAAAGTTACACTCAAAAAAAACTTCTCTTAATTGAAGTAAAACAGCAATCAAAATGAAGAAAAATGGCAATGAAATAGCACTAAAGAAGTTTTATCCTCTTTTCATGCCCAACATTTCTTCAAAATGATAGATTACATCCACGGTTCCACATTTTCGTGTACGTTTTTACACATTGCAAAGAAAAATTACTCATTCGGGAGATTCTTTTATTCATTCGGAAGAATTTTCGACCTTATATTAAGGAAAGTTTTTCTTTGATCCAGGGATGGATTTTTGGTTCAGTGTATGTTACTGTAAGTAATAAAATGTCGTACATGCTCTCGGTTTTGACCGCCAGTGTAGTTATTCCTAAAACTTGGCAATTTCATAATAAATAAATTTTCAGAAAATGATAACGGGAGATTCTTTTATTCATTCGGAAGAATTTTCGACCTTATATTAAGGAAAGTTTTTCTTTGATCCAGGGATGGATTTTTGGTTCAGTGTATGTTACTGTAAGTAATAAAATGTCGTACATGCTCTCGGTTTTGACCGCCAGTGTAGTTATTCCTAAAACTTGGCAATTTCATAATAAATAAATTTTCAGAAAATGATAACGCTGCAGATAGTGAATCAGAATTTGAAAATTTAGAGAATGAGGGCGGTCTAGTGATTCGCGGTAGAGACAACAAAACTAAGAAACATTGTTCTTGTGTTTCGCAAATAGGCTACTAAAAACGAAATTTTGCAATATAATGCAAAATTTGAAGCTTATATTGGACTGTAACACTAGATGGAATAGTATGTTCGACATGTTCGAATGATTTATTTTGCTTGAAGACAGTACAAAAAAGGCCACCATTGATCTTAAAATGAATTCCTTGCTTGATCATGAGTATGATATTATTAAAGAAGTTGCTCTTGTTCTCCATTCGCTTAAAATTACAATTGAAGCCTTATGCGCTCGTAACATGGACTTGTTCAAATGCGATGCCGCTTTGAATTTCATGCTGGAAGAAATAAAAAGGAAGAAGTCTACATTGAGCAAAAACTTGTGTAGTAAACTCGTTGAAAGGATCAAGCAACGGAGAACAATTCTGTCAGATGTTTACTCTTTTTTCATGAATCCAAATCATCTGCATAATCTTAAATATGATTGTTCTGAAGCTCTAAGCAGTAAGCCTCAAAGATAAATTGGTAATATAAATTGATATTTTTTCTAATAGTGGCGATAAAGGATATTACCTACAGAAAGTATTTAACTTTTTACCCACATTCCAACCGACAGGTGTTGAAGCGGAACGTTGCTTCTCATCTGCAGGTTCTATATAAAATAGATTTCGGTCCAGGTTAGAGGATAACACCCTTAATGCTATAATTTCTTTAAGATCGCATTTCCATCAAAAGAAGAAATAATTTTTCTTCGCTCAAAATGGAATAGGTGATGCACTTATGTATTTATTTTTTACTTAAATGTGTTGACTTCTTTATTGTTACTTAAATGTACTGATAATACCTGAATTTGATCTCAAACAGTAATTTAAAAAATTTTATACAGGCCGTTACTGCCGTACCAAATACAGTCACTCAATATATTTTGCATGGATTTTTTCTGCAATATTCAATATATTTTTCATGGTATTTTTTTGTTAATTTAAAATATATATAGCTCATTCTACAACAAAAATCATAAAAATAAAAATTTCACACTTTAGAGAAAGTTGGTTAAAGTTCACCAAATTGCTATAAAAATATCAAACTTTTTAATCATAACTTCTACAAAAATTCTAGTATGCAGTTTTGTAGCAGATTCAATTTTGTAGTACAATAAACTGCAATTTTGAAGTTGCTAAAAAATCCTGTTGATTTTTTAACTTTTTTTTTTGCTAACGATGTTGGGAATTTTCTTCCTTATAACGATTTGTTTGTAGCAAACAAAAATATAAAAAGTCAACGGGAAATTTTTTAGTAACTTCAAAATTGCACATAAGTGATTATTTTTTTTTTAATTAACAAAAAAAATTGCCATGAAAAATATTTTGAATATTGGAAACAAATTTATGCAAAATATTTCTGTGAGTGTAAAATAAAAACTATGTTACAAATTAATGAGGATATGTACATATGTACTTATGTATGTATATATTTTTAAAATTTTATGTCTGTTTTTTTGTTGATTGAAAAGACTGATAAGCCTTAATAAATATGAAAATGAGTTACTACAAATCATGATACAAAAAAGAAGGTAGTTTCATTACTACTATTTTTTGATTATAAAGCAGATTTTTGACATTTCTCCAAATGTTAATATTAAGCATAGCTTTGCCACATTGGAATTTTTTGAGAAGGGAGATTTTTTTTAATATTTGGGATTCAATACAAGAGTAAAAAAGGAAAGTTGATGTGATCGATAATCAAATTTCAACGTTTTCCTCAAGCGTAAAACTTACTTTTGAAGAATATCAATGTGCAGAGATGAGGAAATAAAATAAAATCGAGTTTTTATACAATTACACTGTGGAACAAATTCAGGTTAGCAAAAGTTAGGTCGATTCTGAGAGTGAGGGGTGAAAATAGAGGCTAAATTAGAAGACCCGTATCGCGGCGTTTGTTTATGTTAGTTTGAATTTTTTTTTAATCGACCTTCGAACTTTGCAGTCAAATGCCGATTTTCAGCATTTGTTTATATGGTTTTTTGGCTATAACTCGTCGACTAATTGATATTTTTTCAATCTATTAAAGCCAAATTATTGCTAGAGACCTGTGCAACAATTGAAATTTAAAAAAAAATTGATTTAGAAAATTTTTGTAGTGCTTATGAAGCAAAATGTTGGAAATTTTTTTTCATGCTTTTGGAACATATTTCCCACAAAACTTATTCATTTTTTGGTTTCTGTTTGATCTATAATATGCTTCTCAGATTCTTCAATAAATTTCATTTGAAAAGAAAACAATCATAATACAAAACTTGCTTTTTCCAGCTTAATATTAATTTACTTCTCATTTCTTATGTACCAATTTTTTCAGTATTGGTTTTGTAGAAACATTGAAAAAGAAATTATAAAAATATGGAAAAAATATAATTTTGAAATGTTAGTTATGAAAAGTTTTAAGTAAAAAAATTAAATAAATTAAATTAAGGATTTGGCCAGTTGCCGTTTAGCAGGCGGCTGTGGATCAACATCACTGCTCTCTCTAATATCTTGGTCATCGTCATCATCATCAGAAAGGTCGATAATTTCGTCCAACAGATATTCTGGAATTTCATCTTTGTCTTCATCTTCTTCCTCTTTTTCCTTGTCTTCCTCTTCTTCAAAGGTGTTTTTATACCACCAACCAATTTCAGCGAGTATTTCATCTGGAGATTTCTTTCCTCTGTACCTGAAACGAAAATAGTTTTCAATCGTTAACATGTTTAAATTGTGCACTCTGACAAAGA
>NW_016157533.1:13921-18983 GCF_001687245.7 Rhagoletis zephyria
TCAGCATCTTGATCAACTCGCTCAACAGTTGCCAACTGAATCTGATGAGCAAGGCGAACGTTATCACCAAACTGCGCCTCCATTTCAAATAAGGTAACTATAGAGTGTGTATATTTTGAATTCTTAGATTTTTCTAATATCTTTGACAGAGTGCACAATTTAAACATGTTAACGATTGAAAACTATTTTCGTTTCAGGTACAGAGGAAAGAAATCTCCAGATGCAATACTCGCTGAAATTTGTTGGTGGTATAAAAACACCTTTGAAGAAGAGGAAAAAGAGGAAGAAGGGGAAGACAAAGATGAAATTCCAGAATATCTGTTGGACGAAATTATCGACCTTTCTGATGATGATGACGATGACCAAGATATTAGAGAGAGCAGTGATGTTGATCCACAGCCGCCTGCTAAACGGCAACTGGCCAAATCCTTAATTTAATTTATTTAATTTTGTTACTTAAAACTTTTCATAACTAACATTTCAAAATTATATTTTTTCCATATTTTTATAATTTCTTTTTCAATGTCTCTACAAAACCAATACTGAAAAAATTGGTACATAAGAAATGAGAAGTAAATTAATATTAAGCTGGAAAAAGCAAGTTTTGTATTATGATTGTTTTCTTTTCAAATGAAATTTATTGAAGAAACTGAGGAGCATATTATAGATCAAACAGAAAGCAAAAAAGACTTAGTTTTGTGGAAAATATGTTCAAAAGCATGAAAAAAAATTTCCAACATTTTGCTTCATAAGCACTACAAAAATTTTCTAAATCAATTTTTTTTTAATTTCAATTGTTGCACAGGTCTCTAGCAATAATTTGGCTTTAACAGATTGAAAAAATATCAATTAGTCGACGAGTTATAGCCAAAAAACCATATAAACAAATGCTGAAAATCGGCATTTGACTGCAAAGTTCGAAGGTCGATTAAAAAAAAAATCGAACTAACATAAACAAACGCCGCGATACGGGTCTTCTAATTTAGCCTCTATTTTCACCCCTCACTCTAAGAATCGACCTAACCTTTGCTAACCTGAATTTGTTCCACAGCGTTATTTATTTTAAATCAAATAAACAAATTTACATATGGGTATTTCCATACGTCGCATACGTGACAGTCGTGCGTTTCAATGTGATACAAACAAGGAATACCGTTTGTTTTCTTTAACTTTTTTGAGTCATTGTATAGCACATAATTAGCTCTATATTTAACCGAAAAATGAAAACAATCGAACTACTTGGTCCTGAAATATAAGCATTTAAAGAGAGTGTCGTTACGTGACAAAAAATGGAAGTAGATTTTTTCTTTTCTTACAAAATCGCAAAACTCTGCGATTTGTGGATGGCTATTTTCATGAAACTTATTTTAATATGATTTGGAGCAATTCTAGTTGTTTTTAGAGTTTTTTGAAGTAAATAATGCAACTTGTTTCAATTTTCTTTTACAACCCCAAGTGTTAAACGTCACGTGACGTAGCGTCACGTGACATAAATTTCCATCGTTATATTTTTGTTAATATTGCTTTTAAATGAATTTTTAACGCGAATAAAACATGTATTTTATGTAGAATATACTTTATATTTTGACTTCAGCGCCAATTCAGGGTGAATTTGTTGGAAATCTATGACTTATTATGTTTCAACTACATACGCCAAATTCGAACAAAATACGGTTTTTCGAAATATCTCAACCTTGGCGCCACCTAGTAAGACCATTTTACGCTAACATGATTTTGCTTACATAGCCAGTATATATTTTAAAAAGCAGACAAATCGGCCCGTAAATACGTTAAATATAAGATTTTTATTTTTTTGTAGTGGTGGCCCTCCGATTGAAACACCCATATGTAACATGTAACAAAACATTAATCTGTGTTATAATTTTCTTAATTTATTTGCTGAAGCTTTGCATCAGTCCCCTTGCAGATATGTGTATTTCGTGCTTTTGCAGTCGGGAAATGAAGAGCTCAATTTTTAGTTTCTTGATTTAAAATAAAAAAAATAGGTGTATATTTTTTCGGTATAGAACAATCCTAGGGGGTGAGAGTATTCAAATTCCGACTTAACTTTTTTTTTGACCACCCAAATGTTTTTAAATATTTTTTCGTCATATTGTACAGTAAGTTTTACAGTACAGTTAGTAAGTAATTTGGTTCGCGAAACTCTTAGCAACAATTTTCGGATCGCCATCGCAAATGGCCGACATGTGTTATGAATGTCGACACGTTGCAATGATTAAATTTTTTGCTAATAGGTTACAGAATGTTATGCATAAATGATTTCCCAAATTGTTTTAAATTCGCTAACTCTTTGATGTTCGCATATGACGTTTAACTCTTATCTGTTGTACGTAATCTTTCATTTTGTCATAATTTGCAGCTGGATCGGAATGCATTTGCGTATAACTTAATAAAAATTATTGCGAGAAAGTTTATTAATATCACCGTCCTTAACTATAATAGACAATTCTATGATATCACGAAGCTCCGAAAATAAAGACTTACTTGGGCTTCCGTTTGCAAAGCACATCAAAATTATTTTGTATGATTGGCTGTGTAATAAACAAATTTAATAATAAATAATTTTTTGGGTGGGCAACATATTTACCGGTCTTTAATTTCACAGAAATATTGGTCGCTTGTTTTGCAAATATTAGGATGTATGAAATTCAATTTTCTTTCTTGCACAAATCGAAGAAAAAATTTCTTTCAATTTTGTAATTAGTATTTTTTTTTTTAATTATTTTTGAGGACTAGGTGTGGTAGCATGAAATGTTCCAATCTACTTAATTGTCATGTAGTTAATATGCCGCCCGAAATGTGACAATGAAAGTAGCTTCTTTTTTGTATCATGCAACAAATTGTATTTTTTTTTTTAGTGAAACTTCTTAGGCGGCGCTATCGCAAAAATGTAGAGTGAAATTTTTAAAACTGAAAACGTTACATGAGTGAGAAGGAAGATATTGCTAGTATAGGGAAGGGGAAAAAAGAAATAAAGCGACGCATGACGGGTACGAGTACCTACATATGTATGTTTGAATGCACGTATGTATATACAGGGTGTCCCAGAAGTAACGTGCCAAACTTGAGGAGAAGGCAGGTGGGGTGGTGAGCTCTCTGATAAACAAAAAATTTTCAGGTAAAAGTGTCACCGTTTTTGAAATATTTAAATTTTTTTGAATTAAAGAAAAATCGTGCCTTTTCATGTATTTTCTTTAACTGCATCTACAAAAAAGGCTATACTTAGTAAATTTTTTATGTAACATACTTTCAGATAGTTGCTTCTCCATACTCAAATGCAATGTAGTTAAAATATATTAAGGAGCCATTATCAAATTAGGACTATATTGCGATTTTTAAGTTTTTGATATTTTCTTCCCCAACTTTGACTATCTCTGGTGAAAAATTGTACTGAGCTATAACTTTACATTACATAAAAAAATTGTTCATTTAATAAATATTTCAAAAAGGTGGCACTCTTACTGTTTCGAATAGAAAAAAAGGTTATAGCCGCTTTTGTGGGCAAAGGACTGAGACACGCTAGAATGTATTTAATAGATTTAAATTTAAGTTGCTCTTGTTCCCGACCAATGACTTGCTAAATAGTACAAAACTACATTATTACCTGCTCCTGACATTATTTTATGTTACTTACCGGAATTCGGACTAGAGTCTATAACAAGGGCTATATCTATCAATATTTTGTGTGAAGGATGGGTTCACGTGAAATAAGATATACATGAGTTGTTTGAAGAAAAATTTATTCATTTATTGATAAAATATGCTCAAATTGGCGACCTTTTACTCTAATACAAGCTCGACACCTTTTAAGAAAAGACGCTTTTAGAGATCTTAAACTTAATTGGGCTATCTCAGCAGCAGCTCCATTTATTTGTTCCCGCAATGAATTGTTTTTGAACAAATTTTGTCCTTAAGACAGCCCCAGTAGAAAAAATCTAATGGATTCAGGTCTGGCGATCGAGCGGGCCACGTGATTGGCCCGTATCGTCCAATCCATTGGCAAGGATAAGTTTCGTCTAAATGAGCTCTTACTTCACGCCCGTTGTGAGCAGGGCACCCGTCATTTTGCAGCAATAGTCTTCGCCGCAAGTTTAAGGGTACATCTTCCAAAAGAGTTCGAAGCCGTTCCTGAAGGAACTCTAAATAACTGTGAGAGTTGAGCGTTGGCGGCAGTTCCACAGGTCCCAATATCTGACAATTAAAACTACCGCACCATAAATTTATTTTGTACCGGTACAGCGAACGATCTTCTCTCATTTCGTAAGGATTTTCTATCTGCCAACTGTGAAGGTTACGTAAATTAAAATAACCATCACGTTTGCATGATGATTCATCGCTCCAAATTATTTTATTAAAAAAGTTGGGGTCTGATTCATGCATTCGCAACATTTCACGGCAAAATCTAACTCTCGACAGGTAATCTCTTTCTTGTAGAGCCTGAACACGTTAAATGTGGTATGGATGAAATCGATGGTCTTGTAAAGCTTTGTGAACTGTAGTTTTTGGTATTCCCGTCCGTTTTTCCATCATTCTCACTAAAGTCGATGGACCTAGTTCCACTTCCTCTAACACAGCTTCAACATCTACCGTTGCAGGACGTCCTGTTTCGCCGCCACGCCTTCCAGGTATGCGACCTTAAAAAAGTGAAAAATGATAGTTAACAAGCAAGCAAACAAGAAAGGTGTAAAAATCACTTACCTTCATATATTTCTCTATGGGTCCGGGCGAATACTTCACGACCCGGATGTCGACGATTGGGGTATCGCTCTGCATAGTCTTTGAGCAGCTCTGGTATTACAGCAAGCTTCACCGTAAATTAGGTGAATATCCGCATATTCATGCGACGTATACTGCGTGTTCTCTGTCATAGTATTAATAACACAATGTTCGAAGGGTCCAATTTCACAAAATCCACTTTCACTAATTCCGGTAAGTATCACAAAATAATGTCAGGAGCAGGTAATAATGTACCTTTGTACTATTTAGCATGTCATTTGACGGTAACAAGAGCATATTCAATTTAAATCTATTAAATACATTC
>NW_016157533.1:19008-28635 GCF_001687245.7 Rhagoletis zephyria
TAAAAAATTTACTAAGTATTGCCCGGTTTGTAGTTGCAGTTAAAGAAAACACATGAAAAGGCACGATTTTTTTTAAATTCGAAAAAATGTAAATATTTCAAAAACGGTGACACTATTACCTGAAAATTTTTTGTTTATCAGGGAGCTCACCCCCTCACCTACCTTCCCCTAAAGTTTGGCACGTTACTTCTGGGACACCCTGTATACATATATATACATATATATGTTTGTATGAACGAACTCATTGGGCATTTCAGCTCTGCCGCTACCAAGCAATATATGTATAAATGATGCAAGCGTGCTTCGCGTAACTACATCCATTCGTACATATGTACATATGTATGTTTGTATGGATATATCTATGATGAAGCAAACGGGCTTCGTTGATGTACTATATGTATGTATGTACTTATGGACAGCAATGTTTTCATGTATGTACATATGTTTGAATGGTTGTATATATATGTGTACGTATGTACATATGTTTGCGTATGTACATATGTTTGTGTACATGTATATATGCACATATGTAGTACAAACGAAAACAAATCTAATAAGCTGCTCGTTGATATAAATGCGAACTGTNTGCACATATGTAGTACAAACGAAAACAAATCTAATAAGCTGCTCGTTGATATACATAAATGCGAACTGTACTGATTGTCAAAAATTATCCCCCTTATTCTGGAACCCGAATTTTCGTAATTCGTAATTCGTAGCAACGAATTAAAAAATACTCATAAAGTGCTTATTTATAGTAAAATTGTTTGATTTTACATATTTTGAAGGAAACGGTGGATTCTATTGCATTTGCAATTCTAGCAGCGGAGTAAGAGCGCGCTATGGGAATGATTTCACAAAGATACGCGGAGCTGTCGGGCATAGCAACCATGGGCGCGCCTATGTCAGCTTCTAGTTGAATTGTTGAACCACACGCCGGAACTACTCCTATGCTTGAAGAACTGGTTCTCAGTCCGGTTAATGCAATAACAGCTTCTTCCAAGCCATTGAACACATGCACTTTGTTAGGTCCAGCACCTGTTGCACTTGCTTCTGCCTTCGTTTGCGATTAGGGATGATAACCCTTACTAAGTATAATTCTCCTTTCTGTGTTGCCCGAGAAGAAGGGCTTCCGCATGTCAAAGGTATACAACACTTGTTTTGCACATCACTCCGGCTACGCCATCCACAGTATTTTTGCGCAGAAAACACGTCGAAATTCGCAAAAAAGTGCATAGTGCAAACCGAATTTATTAATATGATAGTGCTCGGAAATTTGAAACATTTATTTTAAATAAAATTTTAATCCTTTGCTTACACGTGATGTTAAAGTTTTTGGATTCGAATTATGCGTTTGGACACATCAACCGAAAATCATTGTACAAATAACTAAACCGGACCCAAGTTTCTCGATAAGGGCCAACAAATATTCTGTGTTTAAGCCCGCGCTTAAAGCGCAATACGACGGCCGTGCGCGCAATCCTTGGCCGCAGCAGTTTGGCAGTTGACCGACGTCAACTCCGAAAAGATGATTACCGAGCGCGCACTGCCGAAATCAGCAAATACATATCAGTTCAGCTAACATCATCGGACTACGCGCACGCGCCCTCTTGAAAGCTAGTATTTCTAGTATGTACACTCTATAAGTAAAAACATAAACTTTAATTGTTAAAAAAAAGCTCATGAATAAACTGAGGTGAACTTTGTAAATTTAAAATTTAAAACTGAAGTATTTTCCTTCAAACGGGAATTAAAGTGTAGTGAGGTGAGTGCGAAGGGACCAAGCGAGCGAAATATTCATTCTGTTTTACTCGTTTATATAAAGCAGTGGATAAAAATATACTTATATGCGAAGGGAAAATTTATCTGTTTAAATGAACACCACTAATATTTCCTGAAAACACACATCGATTTACGTTTTTAATCTCGTCTCCGACACAGAATTGTTGTCGTACAAAATTACGCAAAAAGCGTACTCGTCCGTTTTTAGGCATGCCATTGTTACGAATTTCGAAAGTTCGAAAATACGATTCGGATTGCAGCATACTATTTCTACGATTCGGAGCAAACTCCGAATACGAAAGAGTGGCAGAATAGGGGTGTATGTGTTTGTTGTACATTTATTCATGTTTGTCATTGTGCGTGTAATTTTCTAGAGCAGTTTTGTGCTCTCGCCGAAATAGGAACGTGCTTTCGTTGAATTTTATAAATGTAAGCCGAAACTATGAAATTGTAAAAATGAGATTTTACAATGAGACAGCTCGCAAAATTGCAATATTTGTGGGCAAAACGTCCAACTTGATTGCGGATTGATTTGAACCAACGTTTTCGGTTTGCATTATGTCAAAAGGATGTGTTTGTTGTAATTCATTCTGTCATTTACTACCATTATGCGTAGGCCAATTCATGAAATCATTTCATGCGTTTGAGTAGAAACTGAATGAATGAACACCATTTCATGATTACAATTAACGCGAAATAGAGTTTATGCACTTAGTTTTTACTCAGATCGATGAAATGATTTCGTGAATTGGACTACGCATACATGTGATACTTATACTTTTAATTTATAAGGTAATTTTATGTTTTTATACCCTTGCTACCACATGAATACATATATGAATTCGTGATAAGAATATATGAACTCGCCTTGGAAGATAGAAAGCGGGTAAGAATAAATGCCGAACAAAGGAGTTTGTCTTCTTCCAACTTAAATAAATGCATTTTGCAAACAAAAGTGCGTACGTTACTTAGTGCCTTGGTAATGGCGAATTCGTAAGGATCTATTGATTGCATTATAAACATTTTCTCTTATTTGTTAAACATACAATTACTTCCATTACAAGCCGGTCCTATGGATGCTAGAGCGAATTCATATAAGGTGCTGTTACCGGAAAATGTATAAATAAATTATATGTATATCAGAAAATTAATAAGATGAAATGAAATTATTGTTTGATTTCTAACCAAACCTATGTATGTAACTCAATCGNTTTTAATCTCGTCTCCGACACAGAATTGTTGTCGTACAAAATTACGCAAAAAGCGTACTCGTCCGTTTTTAGGCATGCCATTGTTACGAATTTCGAAAGTTCGAAAATACGATTCGGATTGCAGCATACTATTTCTACGATTCGGAGCAAACTCCGAATACGAAAGAGTGGCAGAATAGGGGTGTATGTGTTTGTTGTACATTTATTCATGTTTGTCATTGTGCGTGTAATTTTCTAGAGCAGTTTTGTGCTCTCGCCGAAATAGGAACGTGCTTTCGTTGAATTTTATAAATGTAAGCCGAAACTATGAAATTGTAAAAATGAGATTTTACAATGAGACAGCTCGCAAAATTGCAATATTTGTGGGCAAAACGTCCAACTTGATTGCGGATTGATTTGAACCAACGTTTTCGGTTTGCATTATGTCAAAAGGATGTGTTTGTTGTAATTCATTCTGTCATTTACTACCATTATGCGTAGGCCAATTCATGAAATCATTTCATGCGTTTGAGTAGAAACTGAATGAATGAACACCATTTCATGATTACAATTAACGCGAAATAGAGTTTATGCACTTAGTTTTTACTCAGATCGATGAAATGATTTCGTGAATTGGACTACGCATACATGTGATACTTATGCTTTTAATTTATAAGGTAATTTTATGTTTTTATACTCTTGCTACCACATGAATATATGAATTCGTGATAAGAATATATGAATTCGCCTTGGAAGATAGAAAGCGAGTAAGAATAAATGCCGAACAAAGGAGTTTGTCTTCTTTCAACTTAAATAAATGCATTTTGCAAACAAAAGTGCGTACGTTACTTAGTGCCTTGGTAATGGCGAATTCGTAAGGATCTATTGATTGCATTATAAACATTTTCTCTTATTTGTTAAACATACAATTACTTCCATTACAAGCCGGTCCTATGGATGCTAGAGCGAATTCATATAAGGTGCTGTTACCGGAAAATGTATAAATAAATTATATGTATATCAGAAAATTAATAAGATGAAATGAAATTATTGTTTGATTTCTAACCAAACCTATGTATGTAACTCAATCGCCTAATGGTTTGCCGAACCGTAAACATATGTTTACACATCCAATTTCGTGAGTAGGTACCTGGTACTCACACCTTTTTTAAGAAGTTTCACTTCTATCATGTGTACGGTGTTACACACGCATTTTTTTGTTAAATCAATCTGACAAAGTTTCTTATAAAAATGTAAATGAATTACTACAAATTTTACTCTTTTTATTGTATCAATCTGATTTAGAATACTATAATAGGATGGTCCCAGATGTGTTGCACTTTTTGGCAAAAGGAAACATTACGAAAATAAAGCTGCCTTAATTTCGGGACAATCCAGGGATCCCGGGATTGTATTTACAGCTCCCGAAAATCCCGGGATCGACGAAACCTCGAAAATGTACATCCCTAATACAGGCATATCAGCTGGGTTTAAGAGGGACTTGTGCATAAATTAGGAATATAAGCTCACTTCAGTATATGTGTTTTATCTTTTAGGCATGACTATATACCTATTTACTACTTGAAAAAGCAAGACTTGAAAAAATTCCCCGCCAGACAACCCACGCCAGTCTCGAGGTCGTAGTTTGGTAAAAGAACAGTAAACGAAAAACCTCGAATTGAAAAATTGTGGAATTTTATTTTGATGAAAGATAGTTTAACTTTAATATTTCGGATGACTTTAGCTATTAGTTAGTTCAAGTATCTTTGAAGTATCTTAAAGGAGCGTTTTTTAGCCGACATTAGAACGAGTTCGTTCAATGACTTATTTGATAGAATCGGAATATCAGCCAATAATGATGACTACTGCAGCCACAAAGAATACTGCAGAGCTTATTTCCGCGATTCCGGAAGTGCCTTGGACCTCTAACAGTAGTAAATGATCCTAATTAGAATTAAACTGTTAATGTAAATCATTGCATCACCTGATTATGTATGAATTTAACTCATAAAAACATACTTAGTTTTAACTTATGTTTGGCGTTCAAGTTAAATTTAGAGGTTTAGTGTATTCAGAGACTCACAGTAGTATTTTATGACAAATATTTTTGTGGTACAGTTTAACCCGCTATATCCCTGCTTTATGGCAATTTTTCGCCCTTTTCGCCAAAGGTAAAAGAGATCTTCATGGAACAGTTACGAGTGTGCCACAAAAACGTTCCCCGTAGTATTTACCACGAATTTAAATAACATCTACTACGATATTCACCTTTACTTACGATCGGATTCATTTTACTTTCGAAAACAACAGTCTCAACTTTCATAATTTCTCCTCGGCATTATTATCAGATGTAGTTTTTAAGATTTTTTTCGCTCTTTCGCTAAAATATAACACTCTTTTTGGAAATAGAAGAGGATAATGCTATCACTAAGGGCCGGTTGTCAATGTTAAACATTGTTATCGACAATTTCGACATCATGCATATATAATGTGATCAACCGTACTTCTTTTGGAAGTACAGTACTTCTTTTTTCGCTCTTGTACTTTGTACTTTGAAGTACAGACAAATGTACTTCTTTGCGATATTTTGTACTTCAGGAGGGAGATTCTGTAACCTGTTAGCGACAATTTTCGGATCGGTATCGCATTTTTTGACGCATGATATAAATATGCTTGCGTCAAAAATTGCGATAGCGAATCGAAAATTGTCGCTAACTGGTTTTAGAATCTCCCCCAGGTCCTGTACTTCTCCAATCTTCTGGACGATCGTTACATGGCCTGGGCGAAGGGCTCTGAAGGTGTCGTGCAATTGGTTGGATCCTATTTATGAGAACTGCGTGAGGACCGAGTACATCCAAAGGCTTGGAGGGTAGTCAGTGTTGCGTTCATCTCGAAGGCCGGAAAAGGCTCTCATATTTCCCCTAGGGATTTTAGGCCTATCACTCTCTTCCTTTTTGCTAAAAACGCTATAGAGACTGATAGACCTGAACATATGGAATGCGATTCCTCGTGACTGTCTTTCAAGAGCTCAATATACTTATTGCAAGAAAAGGTCGGTGAATACCGCCCTGTACACATTTGTAAAGTCGACAGAGGAAGCCTTCATGCATGAATATTATGCATTAGGGGCTTTCTTCGATATCGAAGAGGCCTTCAACAAGGCTTTCCAGAAGCAATAGTCAAGTATATTCATAATCTGGGGGTTGAAACCAACCTAATAAGGTTTACTTCGTGACAGAACTGTCGCAGCGGAGTGGGAGAGCATCTGCGCACAGTGCAGATTCAATAGGAGCACTGCAAAAGGTGGCGTTCTCTCTCCCTGCTCTGGATTGCGGTTGTAAACGACCTTCTATAGTAACTGGAAAAAGTGGGGTATCGGGTGATCGCCTAGTAGATGATGTGGAACTTTTGGTTAAGGGACGATCTCAAGACAGCCTTTTTGATCTGGCTCAAGGTTACCTGAACCAGGTACCATTGACGAAAAGGTAGGAAAGGTGGCGGTTGCCTTGTACTGCTGTATTGGAGCTATCAGTAAAAGGTGGGGTCTCTCGCCGAAGTTAATTCGTTAGCTCTAGGAAACCAGATTTAAGCCTATATTGTTTCAAGGAGCCCTTGTCTGGTGGAACTCACTAGCGAAGGCTACACTTTTAAAACAGGAAGTAACAGAGCATTAAGAACTACATCTACACTAGCGTTTAACATACATATGTTGAACACGGCGCCTGCGGATATTTCAGACAGAATTGTCGCAGCATGAACTGCTATTAGGCTAAAGGAAACCGGGTCATTTTGTGACATAAAAAAGGAAAGGAAGACAATACTGATGGGGTTTCTGACAGGCCATTGTGCGATTGGTACTCATGCGGTGAGACTAGGAGTTTCAACTGATCCTTTTTTATCAGCTGTCAAGAGGAAGATGAAGTGGAATCATCTCCACACTTTCTTTTAGACTGTCCAACCTTCGCGAGGCCTAGATGGAAACATTTTGGCTCACACTTCTGAACAAACACTGAGCTCTCAGGTATCGAAATTTGCCGCATTCGAAATTCCGTAATCGGCTCGCGGCGTTAACTTAACCCAACCTAAGCTGTACTTCTTTGAGCTATGAAATAGTTGGTCACATTATGCATATAACATGTGATCTATAAAGCAATCATCGTATTTAACCGGAGTTTCTACCTCCGATTTGTGTTAACCAGGCATTGAACAACTTGCCCTTAACCTTCATTTGGTTATTTACTTTTGTCAAAGAATGATTGTCTTCTATTTATAGTTTCTAAAATCAGAAGAAATGAGTAAAGTAGTAGGGACACACGAGCGATATACAAAAAATCCGATTTAGTATTGCAGTGATACTATCCCAGTTTTACAAATAACCTCCGAACACACAGTGGTTCCCAGCTGATTTCACCCAGCCTCTATAAGAACTTATCTAAATTATGTTAACGCTATTATATATTATAATTTTTTTATTCAATTAAAAAAAATATTCAATAAGTTTTAAAAATTAATTACCAAAAAACTAAAAATAAAGTCTCAGCTTATTATAATCAGTTAACAGATTCAATGCTTATATTAAGTTTAAAGACACGAAAAAGAAGTTAATATAAAATCTAAAATTCTCTCGAATGCCGAGGTTCTTCGCACTTTCCATCGAATTTGCCTTGAGAATTTTGAGATATTGAAATTAATCCATTATCGCCGCAACGAGTTGTGAGTTTCCAAACCTCGCTTGGGCATTCAGGCCTAAACCAACACGATGCTACCTAAAATTTCTGCTTTGCAGTTTTGTATTTGGCCTACATTGGCCCCATTTCGCAAAACAGATTTTTCTGCGCGCCCTTCTCACAAAATTCAACAAACCAATATTTGAAAGCGTTACTAATGTAATGACTAAGATATAGAAAGAGATATAACCGTTGCAATGCAAGATAACGGAGAATTGCACAACTGTAAATTATTTGGTTGAAAAAAGCGGTGGCTTTGTTTTTGGTAACATTTTTAGATTTTAAGTGTTTTAAAATATTAAAAAAAATAATTACATAAACTAATGGTATCATATTGATTTGTTAAAGCATTACACTTAACCTGAGTTTAAATAACTGTGATATATTTCTTTAGTTTTTTGTTATTTGATGGCCTAATAATAAACAATATATTTATCAATTTACTTTTTATAGGTGACTTAAAGTTTTTCTAGGTACTGGTTGAAATAAGATGGGAGCCACTGTACGTATACACTGAGAAAAAAGACGCGTTGTAAAAATGAATTTTTTTTATTTGATTACCATTTAAAAATGTTCGTATTTAAATCAAGTGAAAAGTAATAAAAAAAAATTTATTTTTCCATTATACATACACTACGTATAATGGAAACATTCAATTCAAATACGCCCGTATTAAAATGAATCATGCACGGTTGGCGTTTTGAACGTCTCGGATGCTTTTTCATTTGTAATCAGTGTTGCCGCGCCGTCTCAAGAAAATGTATCCCTGACCAAGCCAAAAATGTATCCAAAAGTATCCAATTTTCTTTTTTACATATACATCTCATAATTTGTAAGAAAACCAAACATTTTCATGAAAAATACATAATTTAACCCATCCTAAGGACTTGGAATACATGTGCATAAAATGAAACATTTGTAATTTCAATTTATAAAGTACATTTTTTGTGCATAAGTATTTAGCAAAGTAAATATAATAAATAGCAAGTACACTCTAAAAAGAGCATGTAAAACTACTACTGAAAAGTATCTATTTTTCAACAAGAATCTGTATAAATATACGTTTAAGATGTTCGGTATTTGATTTTGAACTTGAGATCTTTAAAATATACACTTAAATACACATATATAGAATCTTTAAAATTGCAAAAATTTTCAAACTACAAATACATTTGAGTAGTCTACTTGCAAAGTGCGCTATGTAAAATGTTTTCGATTTTTAGTTTTTGGCGGAATACGTACCAGTATTTAAAGTAGTTTCATGTGCACTAACAACAGAGTGCAAAATCTTTTTATATTCTGAAAAAATAGCATCAAATATTAAGTCTTCTTCCAAAAGTCGCTATCATACTTATTTATGAACTTTCAAAAGTATCAATCTTCTGATGAACTTAGACAGCTACTTTAGGTCGTATAGACTGTTAAAGTTATCTTATGACATGTTATGTTATGTTACAATTTTATAAGGCTCCTATTTATCCAAATTTTCAGGTAATAATAAAAAAGATTCAATTTAAATGTTACTTGTTGTCGTAGTCCCTTTTTCAAATTTATGGCTTTCTATTATAAAATCACATAACGCTGTTTGCAAGTGGACTACTCATTTCCTACTAATAATAAACGTTACTTTATTTTAAACATGTTATGTGTAATTTTGCTCTTGCGACAAATTTGGTATGTAAGAGTAAACAGGCAATGATTAATTTTATTACACGGCGTGCGAATTTGCACACATTAAAAGAGGAAACTGGTTACCTCTCTTAATATGCGCAAATAAACAAAAAAATTTTAGAGTGTATTTAAAGTCTTTTCAGTAAAATTCATAAAAGTCTCCTTAAATAAATCAAAGTTAGTTTTTTAAACTACATTGAAATCTTCTTTCCTTTTAAATTAACAAATGAAAATATGTGATATGAAAGAGATTACTA
>NW_016157533.1:28660-43821 GCF_001687245.7 Rhagoletis zephyria
CAGAAAGAGTATAATTTACTTTATATACATATGTATACTGTCGTTTAAAGTACAAAACCGCGTATCGTCATTTTGCAAAACCGCGTAACTGACATTTGCTGCCAAAAATTGGACTTGCTCACACAAGCTCTTGGCTCAATCCTTATCCATTCGTCCTGAAATAAACTAGCCAGAAATGCGATTGCTTTATAAAAAAGAGAACGATTTTGAAATATAAGTGTTTTTACTCTCTAGAAAATAATTTATGCAACGTCACATACGCGGTTTTGCATTTTGTTGATACGCTGTTTTGTACTTTAAACGACGGTATGTATATTAAGATCTTGCGTAAAGCATCCTTTTAAGCTCATTAAAGCAATTGCGCTTATACCTATTTTGGTGAGATCTCTTCATATGTTCATTGCTTCGTTCACAAAAAATAAAATGCTTTAATTTCACGCTTAAGTAGCGATTCTTTATACGTTTAGAAAACGTAATGCTTTCTACCATCTTTAATGAAAATCGATTTTTGAACGAAAAAAACTTTATAGGAAATATAAAATTTTGGCCTATTTAAAAAAGTATCCACATTTATACTCATCGGAAAAAATAAGTATCCGGCAAAAATTCGTCTAAAAATGTATCCAATTGGATCTATTTAGATCCAAACGGCATTCCTGTTTGTAATTAAGAAAGTATATGTATAAATTGTGCTTTTTCGCACGTGTTCTTTATTGAGTTCTTTCTAAAACTAAACTTAATAGTTACCCTAACTGTCCACCTAACCCACGACGTTGGATAACGCTGCTGCTGCTCTGCTGGCGGTTAGCGACGTTGACACAATCGTTGCGCTAACGATGTTTACTTGATGATGTTGTAATAGCTGCTTTTGCTGATGCAGCTAAACATGATGAAGAGAATTGTAGTACTTGTGATGTTGTCATAGTGCAATGACCACAGACGATAGCAATAGCTATTGTTTCGCTGACACAGCAAAGTGTGCCAACAACGATATGCGATCATACTGTGTGATCGCATTTCTGCTGATCCAGCCAGTTGCATGAGGTGGCGTGCTGTCGTAATTTGGCTGAATGCGATTGACCTAGGCGAAGGCTAGGAAGACAACTGTGACATTTGGTTAATGACATTTGTGGGAAGAAACTTGTGATAACTCTTCCCCTTCTAAGTGAGGGACGTCCGCGGACCTTATGGCGGCATTTTCAATAACGGCTTTGACGGATTTGGCTAAGGACGCTTTCTTTCTGTTCGCTGTTGCTCGCTGAAATGCATATGCGAGCATTCCTATAATGAGTAGGGCTCCCAAAGCGGCGAAACTTACCAGGTTATTGCGTTTGACGCTTTGCTGCAGATGTTTAATATGCTGAAGGTTTTGCTGATTTACGTGGTGAAGGTAAGGTGCGCTCAGAATTTCTATGTGCTGTGTCAAGTTGATATCTGGGGACCATGGCGCTTCAGGTTCCAAAGGCGCCGTGGAATTTTCGTTATAAAATAGGGTGCCGTTAACTCTTACCATTTTCTCGAAGGCCACCAGGTAAGTTCCATTTACTGTAATTGGAGCCTCGTCATTTTCTTCTATGACCGCCGTTTGGTCGTTAATAACAATCACACCGTCACCTATCGATGTAATAGGAGCGAGATTGTTGTATGTTGTACCACAGTTGGCCGTGTTGCGTGTCATTAGCTGTAGAGCGCATGATGTTGCTAATGATGTTAGGCAGAATGTTGGGGTTGTGTTACTACAATTTCTTACCGCTACAGTTTGGTTGTCGCATGTAGCTAAGATGGGTTCTTGCAAATGTAGAATTTGGTGGTCGTGGGCTACTGGAAAAATTCGTATTTTCTTGCATCTAAATCTAGGTATAGGATATTTCATTAAAAAGTATATTACGTTGTTGTATTGGACTATTTTAATCTTAACTAAAGGTATGATATCGGCTATCGTGAGGTTTGTGAAGTGCTTTATTTTGGTTATTGAGTTTATCTCCGCATTATCCAGAAGAATAGGATTGAGCGTTCCAATTTTTGCGAAAGTAATGGAGGTGAGCAAGTTATTTAATTCTGTTATCATTGCCCTATTTCTGGCCATAAGAATGTCGTAGAGATAACCTGTGTCTATTTCTCTTTGTTTTGATTGTTTTAGGATCTTATTCACTGTGATAGTAAGGCTATTAATTTCTTTTTGTACTTCCGTATTAATAATGAACTGCCTGTCCTGTGAGTCTATTAATTGTTCCTCTGTGCTACTCAGTCTGTCGAAATCGTCGTGGTCAGGAGTGCCAGTAATATATTTTAATAATGTCCCGAGGGCGTTTAAACTTCTCGTCTGTCTATGGTGAGTATTTATCAATTGTAGAAGTCTGTCTATTTGCCTATGTCTGCGTGCAATATTTTCTTCATGTGCGATTGGGGGAAATGATCTGTCGCGTTAAACGTTTCGTCTCGTAGTAGTTCGTAGAGAGTTAAGTTGGTGATATGCTTGATGTGTCCGAAATTTTCCCAGATTATAATGTCTCCGTCTACCACTGGGATGTACCTTGCGTTAGTGTAGTCCATTATCCGTCCCGTTGACAACGATGCCGATAACAATGTGAAAAATAGCAGGGAAACCCTAAAAATAAAAATGTAAATGTCTATTAGCAACGACATAAGTTACTTAGCTTGTGCGAAGGTTGTCCTTATGGACCCTCCTTCCTCTTATAAGCACCGTAGTGCCGAGATCTTTTTCGACCTCTTCTTCAGTGTAGAGAGGCGTCAATTTATTTCCTAGTCTTTTATTGTTTTTAACTAGTACTTTCTCTCCCACCGCAAACTCCCTGTCTTGTCGATTCCTATTATGTATTTCAAGCTCCTTATCCTGCGCTTCCTCCAGGCGAGAGGTTACCAGTTCATCCTCTTTGCCTGACTGAAAAATTGTAATAGGTTTCATTTTCGTTACTGTATGGATGGACCTATTGTATTTGATTGTGGCCAAAAGAATAATTTCTTCAATGTCATCCATATTTGTATCAAGTTTGAGGCATCGCGATATTTCTATCAATGTGCTATGGAATCGCTCCACCTGGCCATTTGATGTACTGTGAAGGGGTGGGGCATTCGCGATGTCAATATTAAAACGATTCTTGAGCATGGATTTGATACTATTAGAATTCAGTGACTTTTCATTGTCACAGTAAATAGTTTTTGTACCTGAAAACATGTTGATTAGCTGAAGAAGCTGTGGCTTTACGTCTACTATTGTCCTGGACTTTAAGGACTGTACTATAGCAAACTTTGAAAACTTGTCAATGCAAGTTAAGAAATACTTGGAGCCCGTTGAAAATATGTCGATGTGGAGGATCTCTCCACAATATGTAGGAATGGGCGTCTGAGCAATAAGTTGCTTTTTAGGATGGCGATCATACTTCGCCCGAGAGCATGTGTGGCAGTTAGAGGCAAATTGTTTGGCTTTTCTCTCCATTTTGGGGAAAAAATAGTCTTCCAATATTTGCTTAACGTCCTCCTGGGGCGCTCGATGTGCCCGATTATGTTCGGCAGCGATAATTTCTTGCTGCTCGTTCGGGTCTGTTATGTCGATGACAAATTTTTCCGTATGTCTAAATTTGACTGTTGGAAAAAGTTCAACCAGTTTGTCCTGAAATTGTGCTAGTGTATGTAAGTCGCAGTATATTGCGTTAACAACATCCACTTTTACCGCTTCTTGTAGGAGGCTTATTAAATCCTCTTTACTCTTGAACGAGATTAGATGTCTAGTTTTTTTTCCAAAAATTATAAACGTTCTTTTTCCTTGTTCTATGCCTTCTTCTACTAGTATCTGGTTACGAAAGCAGTTCACTGGTTTATGAGTTCTCTCAATCGTGTTGGTTGACGAAACTTCGCTATGAATTGTTTCAGTACTCATGTTATCCAGGGCGTTCATATGTTGCCTAGACAACGCATCTGCGACTACATTCTCTTTACCAGGTTTGTAAATTAGTTTCGCGTTACATTCATCTATGAAGGCTTTCCATCTTTTAATTTTTGAATTTGGGTTTCTGTCTGAAACCGCAAAAGTGAGCGGTTGGTGATCTGTATGAACCTTAAGATCTGTTACGCCGTACAGGTAGTTTCTAAGGGTTTTAAGTGCCCAAACGATGGCCAACAGCTCTCTTTCGTTTGTGGCAAAATGTTCCTCTCTACTGGTCAAAGTACGGGATATCATTGTTATAGGTTTCCCTTCTTGTGACAGGACAGCACCTATTGCGTGCGACGATGCATCCGTGGTTAAATCAAACGATTTATTAAAATCAGGGTAGGTTAGTGTCACCTCCTCTGATGCTAGTATTTCCTTTAAGGTAGTGAAGGCTTTTTTCTGTTCATCAGTCAAATCAATTTCGATTTTTTTCGACTGTGAAGCAGTAACTCGGCCATATTCACCCCTCATTATATTTGAAAGTGGCTTCGCTATTTTAGCGAAATCCCTAATGAAACAGCGGTAGTACCCCGCTAAACCCAAAAATGATCTTAGCCCCCTCAGAGTAGTGGGCTCCTGAAAATTCCTGATGGCATCCACTTTATCCGGGCACGTCTTTTGATTGGCCGGATTCTGATTTCCGCCAGGTTTTTCTTGAAATCTGTTCGCGAAATTCATTGCGAAAGCGTAACGCTCATTGTTGGCATCTACCTCTTGTGCCAAAGCCAGGGCGGATGGGAGGTCAGATGGCCTAGATGCGAACAAGATATCACATAGTGGTTTCCTTAAACCTGATATAAATACTCTGAGTGCATCGGCCCTATATTTCTCATTTATAGTGTCTGCAACACCACTCTCTTAAGACATAATTGTCTTATTTGCCAACAAAGTTAGCTTCTTTTCTACCTCATCGTAGAATTCTAGGCATGTCATTGATCCCTGTCTCAGGGTGGACAATTCCAAAGTCAAAGACAAAGTCAAGTCTGGAGATTATAGCGCTAAAGTTAAGCACTGTGTTAAAAGAAGAAAGTACTGCGTCGGCAGCACCTCTCACTTTGTTTCTAATAATAGTAACGGCTTGGTAGTGGCGTTCACTGCCATCGTACCTCCTAAATAATTCGTAGGCATTGTGTGCGGCTTCCCGCCAGGATACGTACGTGCCTTGGTGGCCGAAAAATTCCGGAAGGGACTTTATCGCGTCTAGCGTAATGTCGCAGGTAGTTAGGGGGTTGATTGTTACCCTACTATATTTTTCTACCTTAGGTTTGTTTATTGTTACTTGATTTTATGTTCCTAATTTTAAAGCACAGTTTGCCTCAAAAAGTAAATTAGTGCAAATCAAATAGCTCTTTAAACATAAAATGAAGTATATATTTTTTATTTACAAAATTGTATGCGTGCTTATTTAAAGAAAAGGCTCTGTACTTTACTTCTAAGAACCAGCTCAAAACTAACCAAATTATTTCTAGTTCGGAGGTAACTCTTTTTGAACTATCTAGGAACTGTTGTTATATGAACTGTCTCAGAGCCATCTAAGCCAGAGTCAGCTCAGAACAAGTTCAAAAGTTCTGCAGAGGGCGACAATTGTCACTTCGTAGGACATCGCCATGTTAAAAAAGACAGTTGAAAGCATTGAGTTGAGAACCAGTACCGACCCTTTTCAGGCTAGCTCAGCTCAAGTTCTGAACCAGTTTGATTTGCTGCAGGGTTCAAACTCAACATTTGAAAACACATTTACATGTATGGCTGTAGCTGAGTGTGCAAAGACGCTCAGAACAATTGGTTGCTTTCAAGAGGACCGGGCTCAATTACCATCAGACGGTACATAAAATTAGTTTTTCCTTCTTAATTACGAAAAAGCATCTGTGCACTTCACAACGACATATTTTAGTATAACGTACATTTTCAAATTTAAAACGAGTTGGGTTGGTGCTCTTTCATATGCGTATTTTTTTAAATTTAGCACGTTTTTTTACTTCTAAAATTTTTGCCCTCAGTGTAAAATATAAGTAAAACATTTTCTATTTACCGATAAACTTTGACCTCCCTTGAAACAAAATTCGGAACCCAACTGTAAAGACGCCGATAGGCATACATACATATATATTTTTTGACATCCCCTCTACTAGAATCCGTTTTCAGAACTCTGCCATTTTTGTTTTGGTGTTTAAAGTGTTATACAAGCAAAAAACGACTGATGTGAATAAACACTTATTTAACGTATCGATAGTAGTCTCACATTTTGTTTTTAAATCCAGTCCACTAGACAATGGTGCAGCAGAAGAACGCATTACTTTCATTTTAGCCCATTGATGAGTGTGTTTAATACGCATGTGATTCCTTACGGAATTCGGGTGGGCAAACCGACGACCGCATTCAAGAACGGGACAAACAGGGCTGTCTCGTGGATAGTGGCCATCCAGATGTTGTCGAAATGATTTCTGCTCTAATGGAACTTCGCATAGAGGGCACGGTAATACATAACTGCTATTAATGTTGGAGGTATTGTCTTCATCATCTAAGCCGGATATTGGAGTTAAAGGTATATCTGACATGACAACGTCGTCCCTTTTTGTTAAATTAGTATCCAAAATGCATTGGTGTATCATTGCCGTTTTTTCGAGACCATAAAGGTATTCATATATAGGTAGCTGTTTTACAAAGCGATTTTGACACTGATGTTGCTCGTGTTTATAGAGTCGCTCATTGTGCTCAGTTTGACTACTTTGATGTTCTTCCTTAATTATCATATTTTGATATATCGTTGGTTTGTTCTTTAGTCGTGCAGTTTTTACCATTAACGACAAAGCTGTAGATTGCGCCACGTAACTATCTATTGACAAATTATTATGAGCAATGGAACTGCAGCTAAGACCGTTTTCCTTTTGAGGTAGTTCTTCATACTTCGCGTTCCACAAATTGTTGCAAAGAATTGCTGAGTAGTGCTGTGAAGTTTTAGGGCTAACCGCTTTATCGCTTAAGTTGGTCGATATTTTTTCGGGGTATTCTGTTGTATGAAAGTTTTACACTTTTTTAATAATGAATTTTTTAGTGTTGTGTTTAGGACAAATAAATTAAGATTTATGGATGATTAAACTAAAAAACGTAAGAAAATCGTTTCACCTACATGGTCCGTGAGGATTTTTTATTAATGTAATTTTTATAGTTTGTTTAAAACAAATAAATTGGGCTTTATGAATGATTGAATTAAAAGAACGGTATTCAAACCGTTTAATCTAATGAGTCGTGGGGTTAGGATGTTTTTGGATATACTGACGTAATACAATTTCGAAGTGCTAGAGTCAACCACATATACAGGTATTCCAGTAAGTATTCACTAATTTATGAATATATGTAATTCAATCAATTTGTAAATACATATATTAGAGTTGCTATAGCAACTATAAAATAAAATAAAACTGTAGCAACTATAAAATAAAATAAAATTTATAAAATACGAAAATCTAGTTTTTGTATGGGATATCCCCTAATTTGGTTATATCGAGCCCTAACCGCCAAAAGGGCGTAAGCGACAAAATGTTCGATTTTCTGTTTTTGACAGACATCGATTACTTACCACCATACGCACCTTCCTACGAAGTACCATTGCAAAGTTATAGCGAAAGCAATTTTGGCTTAAAAGCTTAATTGTTGTTTAAATTTTTTTTTTACCCGCAATTAGTGCGTTCAAGCACATCTACGATTTGGAGGTTTTGCAGGATTTGGTCCAAAGTCGTTCATGTACCGTACGCGTTGCCAGAAGAGGGAGTTTTTCCCGTTTTGGGTGAATTTTGAACAAAAAAGGGATGGCGGGAATAATGGTCGTGAAAACAGGGAAAACCACATACGCCGTGCCCATAAATATTATAATAACACTATTAGGCTAAAATAGGGTGCAATACAATCTTGGGAAGGATGTATGGAATTTAAAGTTTAGTTACGCGAAGAATCTCGCCCTTCAGCATCCACCTCCAATCAAACTGGAGCGTATTGCACAATATGTGCAGTAAGCTTTCCTCCTAATAAATCTTAATAACAAAAACGCAAGAGCATGTGCAAAAATATAAGCCAATTCACGATAACTAATCGCCAGCTGAAAATTTCGCAGTTCACTAATGGTTCGGTAGCACATCAAGCTAAAAATGCGGCGGAGCACAATATTGCATTTTCTGCATTTGATCACTTATCAGTGCTGTAGAAAACAGTATTCAGCGATTCCAAAATTGCATCACAATTGCACACGAGTGTACAAATACCGCATAAGTACTCGTAGATGCAACAAGAATTAACAAGGCGCAGTGCGTAGGCAACTGGCTGAGTCAGTGGGATCGTAGGTTCGAATCCTACTGAAAGAAGTCTGATGAGGAAATGTGGTGATTTCCGAAAAAGCTATCACTTCTACCATATTTTAAAATTATTGTTGCTTTTCCACAATAAGTTTTCATTAAAAAACGGCCTCAAGCTCAATAAAAATTTTTGAATATAACTGTTATAAGGCCATAAAATAACAAAAACAAATAACTAAAGGACGAGCACACCTAAAAGTTAAACATTCTAATAATAGAACATATTAAGAAAAACCAACAAAACCAACAACCACACGATCAAGTGAATTTCAGCGGAATAGCTGCGCTTGATTGTAGTTAACTTAACAAGAGAAATAGTGGAAATAAGCAACAAGAATTAACAAGGCGAACNCATATTAAGAAAAACCAACAAAACCAACAACCACACGATCAAGTGAATTTCAGCGGAATAGCTGCGCTTGATTGTAGTTAACTTAACAAGAGAAATAGTGGAAATAAGCAACAAGAATTAACAAGGCGAACTTAGCACAGTGCGTAGGCAACTGGCTGAGTCAGTGGGATCGTCGGTTCGAATCCTACTGAAAGAAGTCTGATGAGGAGATGTGGTGATTTCCAAAATAGCTATCACTTCTACAATTTTTTCAAATTATTGTTGCTTTTCTATAATAAGTTTTCATTAAAAAACGGCCTCAAGCTCAATAAAACTTGTTGAATATAATTGTTATAAGGCCATAAAATAACAAAAACAAGTAATCTTTTTATATTAATAATATTACATGTAAATTGAATTTTTATAAATATTTACTTAGTTGTTAAAATACGGTTATTGATCGTATAAAAAATAAGACACGGAGAAAATTTGATTTATAATAATAATAGATTGGCTCTTACACATATGTTAGTGTGTGGCCGGGCTTCTCCTCCTATTTGTGGCGTGCACCTTGATGTTGTCAGACAAATGGTAGTGACCTACAGTTTCAGGCCGACTCCGAACGGCGATTGTATTTTTATTAGAAGCAGTTTTGCATGGCTCAGAGGTTTGCCATTGCCTGCCGATGGGCGACACTGCTAAGAAAAACCCCTTTTTTCTTTTTTTACGATGTTGCTTTGGCCAGGGCTTGAACCCAGGCCCTAAAGAGTGGAAGCGCCATTTTTAAAAACTGGGTTATATCAGAAGGGGGAAAAACGGGAAATCCTAAAATGAAAAACGGGAAAAATATATAGAATTGCATGGACAAAAAGGAAATAGGCCCGCCCAAAATCTGGCAACACTAATGACGTTTCTAGATTTAGTCCGGATTTTTTCTTCTGGCAAATTCATGAATTGTGCTAAACGATAGGCAGGGTTGCATTCGTAAACAAAACCAGAAAGAGGTGAAAACAGAACCTTGCATTTGTTAAAAAATTTAAGTAGCGAACGAAATTTTCGAATATGTACGCAATTACACTGGATCACAAATTTTAATTTTGATTTTGCTCTCGAGTTAATTTTTTGTTTTGTATGGATACGTTTTCGAGATATGTGCAATTTACAGTTATTCGGCTTAAAAAAAAGAGTGATTCCAATTAATCAGGTATATCTTACGAACCAATTAAACAATCGTAATACGAGGTACGGCAAATGATAGAAAATTAAATTCTCCATAAACCGTATATAGATTACTTTTCGATAGCCCTGATAGTTTCTGAGAAATTAATTAATCATTCCAGATTATTTTTTTTTTATGGAAAAATTCAAAATAATTAAACTTTAACAGAGAAAAAAGTCAAAAAAAATAGCAGTTTCTGTGTATATAATTTGCACTTGTGTTAAAGCCTGTTCCTTTAGAAAAAAACTAAGCTACCAATGAATAAAATCGATATATAAATAACAAAATAATGATTAGTCAAATGAAAATGCGCAAGGATTTTTTGTATGAAATATCAGCAGAAAAGAGTGTTACTCATACCCGACGTGCACCTGAGTAGGTAGAGGGTTTGCATCGAAAATAAGGGGTGCCAGCAGTGATTAACTAATTTCTCAGAAACTATCAGGGCTATCGAAAAGTGATGTATATATGGTTTATGGAGAATTTTATTTCCTTTCATTTCCCGTATCTTGTATTACGGGAATTCAATTAGTTCGTAAGATATACTTACTATAGTGAAACCACTATTATTTAAAGCTGAATAAATTGAAGTTGCAAATATCTCAAACCTTATCCATAGAAAAAAATCTCTATTTTCGGAATCACCGAGGAATTCTACATGAAAATTGGATAGTGGCATCCATAGAACATTTTTGCTGTAAACCAGCGTTATTATTATTTTTATAGGTTTTACTAAGAATAATAACACAAACGGCAATAACGCAAAATTTGCTTTATTTCACTTTTAAATTAAAAATAATACCAAAATCTGAGTTTTTCTTTATTTCCAACAAAGGTTGGAGATTTAACAAATTTTGCCTTATTTCCCGTTACTTATGTACATATTTAAGCTATTTGTAACAAAAGCAATTTACTGACAGAAGGAAAAAGAACTTTGGTAATTCCAAAAATACAATTAAACAAAGAATGTGATATAATTCATATGAAGAAAGTAATCCTCACAAAATATTTTTACTTATGAAAAGTCTAACAAAATATAGGGAAAACGTCGTCTTTAATAACTGCTCGGAAAATTGAACATAACGCTTTTCTATGAATTTTATCTGCATCCTTTTTTTTATATGTTGAAAACATTAGTCGATAACCTTAAAATGTTTGCATGAAACCATGGCGCAATAAACAGGTGAAGTGAGTAGTCCACTTGCAAACAGCGTTATTTGATTTTATGATAGAAAGCCATAAATTCGAAAAAACATCTACGACAACAAGTAACATTTAAATTGAATCTTTTTTATTATTACCTGAAAATTTGGATAAATAAGAGCCTTATAAAATTGTAACATAACATAATATGACATAAGATAACATTAACAGTCTATACGACCTAAAGCAGTTTTCTAAGTTCATCAGAAGATGTATACTTTTCAAAGTTTATAAACAAGTATGATAGCGACTTTTGGAAGAAGAGTTAACAGTTGATGCTATTTTTTTCAGAATATAAAAAGATTTTGCTCTGTGTTGTTAGTAGACATGAAACTACTCTAAATACTGGTACGTAATCCTCCAAAAAACTAAAAATCGAAAAAATTTTACAAGTGGACTACTTAAGTAATAAAACAGCTTTCTCGCTTTTTTTTCTGACATTCGGCTGCCTTACAGTAAATTTTTAACGGCAATTTTTCAAATAAGGCAGTGAAAATCTTTTTTCTTTCTCTAATTACTTCAAGGAGTAATTCCGCCATAGACATGGAACAAACCAAATTTGCCGTTCCTGTTCGCAGCATATAACACAGAGAAGAGAATATTGTTTTGAGTTTTAAATTCAGTTAAAATTTCTGCATTATCACCACTGGCTTCACTATATACGAACTGTGGATTTCGTTTACGAGGACGAAGCGCTCATGTAGTACGAAATAGTTATGTAAAAATATGTAAAATTTTACCTACTCTCAGACTTCTAAATTTGAACGTATACTCGGTGCAAGCAGGTGGGATTATTTGGTTGCCTTATAGTCACATTTTATAGGCAAATTTTCATATAAGCAGTGCCAAAATCTTCTTACTCTAATACACCTTCACCTGGTATAATTCCAACATGGGTGGACATACTTGGACATTTAAAAGCAGTTTCAGAAGTGAACTAGTGTCATTATATTATTATTCCTGTTTCTAAACGGTTATAATTCCACCAGTGCATAATTGTGGAAGGAAGGGAGCGGGCGGGGGACGCGAACACGGACCGCCGCGACGCTGAGTACTTTCAAAATTGTATACTTACAAATCCGCCCATTTAACTTGTTCATGTACCAATTTTTGTAAATGTAACTGGGTGGTTACCGCTGTGCTCTATTCTGCTTTATTGCTCAATTGTTTAGTTTATAAGTTGGTCTTATTGCTCAACGAGAAATGAAATAAGGCAAATATGTTTTATTTCACATTCAATTGGGAAATAACATAAATTTGCGTTATTGCCGTTTGTGTTGTTTCACTCCCTCGGTATCTGCTGCTCTCTGTCAATTAATTTTGAAATGCTGCTAATCTTAGATGTCTTCTTTCGTTTTTAACTACTTTCTTTCAATAATTTTCAACGGGTCGCAGTTATGAATAATTTGATGGGTTGTGGTCCTTTTGAATAATATTTATCCCGTGATTGACATACCAGATCATGGCAACAGGGTTGTAATGGCACAATGCTAAATCGGGTCAGAACAGAACTGAGCCTTTATGTTGCTTCAGGAATGACAGCAAACGTTATTGTAAACACTCCTTCATATAAATTTCTTAACTCTCCGTCAGACACATGTTTCGATTGGCACATTCGGTACGCATGAGTCTGGCTGGACTCACATGCAAATTGTATGAATTTATATAGAAATTATGTGCAACATCTGTTCAATTAAACTTATTTATTGTATGTTATTCAAATATTTACTTAATTTAAGGGCTTTCTTTTTTATTTTATTATTTAAATACACTGGCGATCAAAACCGGGTGCATGTTCGACATTTTATTACTTACAGTAACATAACTTTTTTAATAATAAGCGGATTGCTTTGAAATTTTCAGCAATTTTTCCTTATTATCTAGGGTATAAAGCCCAGTAAATAGAAAAATTAACAAGTGATTCACAGCAAAAACGCAAGGCAACTATCTTCACTCAGTTTTGAACTTTTAGGAGGTATATATCAAGAGGATTGTGGAGACTCCTTTGCTTTTAATAGCGATTTTCATACGTCCGGGAATGCTCTCTACTGAGTTTTCTATGATTTCGCTTGGAATATTACCCCATTATAATTTTGCTCACCTCCAAAGCTCTTTCATGTTACTGGAGCTCGCTTGTGCTATGCTAATCCTCTCTTGACCACAGCGCTCAATTTTTCGATAGCTTTGAGGTCTGGGATTTGTGCTGGCCACCATGTTACATGTTTTTCTTTGTATGGTGTTTTTGAAGATGTTGATAAGGTGTTTCCCAAAAATATGCCTTTTTATCGTTTTGGAAACAATTAAATTTCGTTCCATCGGACCATATTGCCCCTTTTAAGTGCAAAAGCTCCAATTCCCGTGACTTTTACAAAATTTAAGTGGCAGCTTAATGGCGTGGGATGTTTTGCTTGCTGGCATTTAGTGGCTTGGGTTAATATAAAAGGTATAATGAACATATCCTCCAAACAAATTTGCCGGACTTTGTAGACAAAAGCGCAAACCCTGCGGAAGAAGTTGTTTGCCAGCAGGACGGAGATCCAAAGGATTCTGAAAATATTCGACACCGCCGGCTGCTTGGGAAAAATTTTCTTGTAATGAAGTGGTCAGCACAAATCCCAGACCTCAACACCATCGCAAAATTGAGCGCTGTGGTCAAGAGAGGATGAGCATAGCACACGCGAGCTCCGAGTAACATCATTTTAGGTAACAAGTAATTTTTTGAAAAAAAACCGACTTCAATTCTCATTTAAAAAACTACATATACTAGTGAACCCGCATGACGTCAAAACGCCAACATTTAATTAAACTATTTAAACAGGTGAAACCCTATTCAATAACCTCTAAAAATATTCCTAATGATTAATCTAAACCATTTCTCAGTGGTGCTTTTAAAGTTTACGACATACAACAATACGACACTTACGACACCGTTGTGAATCCCCCAATAATTTCTTGTAACTCTTTCATTTGACATCCATCGCTCATATTTCATATAACTTGGGTATAAAATAGTTCAATTAGACTTCTAAAATAGGTGGCAACCTTATCCAAGATATTTCCAAACTACTACCTTCTTAAACCTCTTTTATATAACACCCATATAGCGATACCTTATTCACTTGCCAAATTCCTTTACATAATTAAAATTGAATAATTTTTTTTTTCACCTCCAAAGCTCATTCATGTTACTGGAGCTCGCTTGTGCTATGCTAATCCTCTCTTGACCACAGCGCTCAATTTTTCGATAGCTTTGAGGTCTGGGATTTGTGCTGGCCACCATGTTACATGTTTTTCTTTGTATGGTGTTTTTGAAGATGTTGATAAGGTGTTTCCCAAAAATATGCCTTTTTATCGTTTTGGAAACAATTAAATTTCGTTCCATCGGACCATATTGCCCCTTTTAAGTGCAAAAGCTCCAATTCCCGTGACTTTTACAAAATTTAAGTGGCAGCTTAATGGCGTGGGATGTTTTGCTTGCTGGCATTTAGTGGCTTGGGTTAATATAAAAGGTATAATGAACATATCCTCCAAACAAATTTGCCGGACTTTGTAGACAAAAGCGCAAACCCTGCGGAAGAAGTTGTTTGCCAGCAGGACGGAGATCCAAAGGATTCTGAAAATATTCGACACCGCCGGCTGCTTGGGAAAAATTTTCTTGTAATGAAGTGGTCAGCACAAATCCCAGACCTCAACACCATCGCAAAATTGAGCGCTGTGGTCAAGAGAGGATGAGCATAGCACACGCGAGCTCCGAGTAACATCATTTTAGGTAACAAGTAATTTTTTGAAAAAAAACCGACTTCAATTCTCATTTAAAAAACTACATATACTAGTGAACCCGCATGACGTCAAAACGCAAACATTTAATTAAACTATTTAAACAGGTGAAACCCTATTCAATAACCTCTAAAAATATTCCTAATGATTAATCTAAACCATTTCTCAGTGGTGCTTTTAAAGTTTACGACATACAACAATACGACACTTACGACACCGTTGTGAATCCCCCAATAATTTCTTGTAACTCTTTCATTTGACATCCATCGCTCATATTTCATATAACTTGGGTATAAAATAGTTCAATTAGACTTCTAAAATAGGTGGCAACCTTAT
>NW_016157533.1:43846-48296 GCF_001687245.7 Rhagoletis zephyria
CTTTTCTTTTTACATGTGGCAACCCTCCTTTACATAGTTAAGTTATAAAACCTTTTCAAAACCATTTCGATTGCTACCCATATTTAATAATTGATTTAACTTATTAATTAATTTGAGCTCAATTTCTTAACAGGTGGCAACTTTTTTCGAAAAAGTAAAACCTTCTTGAACATCCACACCCTAAGCCCTTTAATTTGGTACCTCAGTTTTGAAAATCGAGCGGAGGGTGCGGATCTGAGGGCATTGATTAGTAAATAACTTGAGTAAAATTATTTAACAGGTGGCAACCCCTTTCGAAAAAATTAAACCAGTTTGCACATCTACAGGCCAAGCGCTCATGATCCACTGATCGGATCTTAACCAGATTAGTATGGGACCACCTCTGAGGTACTACCTTTCCGATGCAAAAAGAATTATCGGTTGACGTGGTCCAAAGTTATGCGGTAACATACATAAAAAAATATTCCGACGAACTGATAACCTCCTCCTTTTTTGGAAGTCGGTTAAAAATGCAAATCATCTCTTGCCATGCTAATTCAAAAATTTAAAATAAAACTTTGAAAAACGGTTGCATTCCTTCATTTTAGGTAAAAATTACATAGGAATATATGTGGGTCCAGCCAGACCTATGTGTTACGAATGTGATGTATTAATCAACATCTCTATATATCTAGCTTTATATATATGATACCAACACGATTTTTTACAGATTGGTAATTCACTAAACTTTAGTAAGCTACCTGAAATTTCAAGCCTCTAGCTATATTTAAAGTACCCTTTTTTGTAATTTGAAAATGGAAAAGGCCTGGCTGGACTCATGTGTCAGACGAAGGGTTAATTTCTGGAGCTCGTGGTAATGAGTTTTTTGCTCTTCGTGCCATATTGGCAGATGGCTTGCCACACCAAGTATTTTTGTAGGCCAAAAAATAACAAAACACAAGGAAATTGTCCAACATTTTTAGCTTGAAGGCACCTTGGACTCCATTTGTCTTCGTTGCATTATAAAACTCAGCGCCCAGAATCTGCGCTACTTCGACGTATGATTCTTCGTTCGCACATACTTTTTCTCGATTTTGCACAAAATTTTATCCGCAAGCTCACACTTTGCCGAACACATTTCGAAGAATACGTAGACGTTACAAAAAGTAGATACGAAAAATTAATAATGACAACACACCCTATCAATATATGTATATGGGCAAATCTAAAAAATAGGAACACCTCAAAAAAAAAATAATAATTTTTAAATTTGCGAGTACACCTATGTTTTATATATAATTTTATTCGTATTCTCCTAATAAATCGATTAATATAAGTGTAATTCATTTTCATCAAATGCTTCAAAAGTTAGACGAGGAATAAACATGAAATAGAAAACAAAAGAATAAGCTGGGTTCAAATTACGTTGTTCACCAAGATATTTCCAAACTACTACCTTCTTAAACCTCTTTTATATGACACCCATATAGCGATACCTTATTCACTTGCCAAATTCCTTTACATAATTAAAATTGAATACTTTTCTTTTTACATGTGGCAACCCTCCTTTACATAGTTAAGTTATAAAACCTTTTCAAAACCATTTCGATTGCTACCCATATTTAATAATTGATTTAACTTATTAATTAATTTGAGCTCAATTTCTTAACAGGTGGCAACTTTTTTCGAAAAAGTAAAACCTTCTTGAACATCCACACCCTAAGCCCTTTAATTTGGTACCTCAGTTTTGAAAATCGAACGGAGGGTGCGGATCTGAGGGCATTGATTAGTAAATAACTTGAGTAAAATTATTTAACAGGTGGCAACCCCTTTCGAAAAAATTAAACCAGTTTGCACATCTACAGGCCAAGCGCTCATGATCCACTGATCGGATCTTAACCAGATTAGTATGGGACCACCTCTGAGGTACTACCTTTCCGATGCAAAAAGAATTATCGGTTGACGTGGTCCAAAGTTATGCGGTAACATACATAAAAAAATATTCCGACGAACTGATAACCTCCTCCTTTTTTGGAAGTCGGTTAAAAATGCAAATCATCTCTTGCCATGCTAATTCAAAAATTTAAAATAAAACTTTGAAAAACGGTTGCATTCCTTCATTTTAGGTAAAAATTACATAGGAATATATGTGGGTCCAGCCAGACCTATGTGTTACGAATGTGATGTATTAATCAACATCTCTATATATCTAGCTTTATATATATGATACCAACACGATTTTTTACAGATTGGTAATTCACTAAACTTTAGTAAGCTACCTGAAATTTCAAGCCTCTAGCTATATTTAAAGTACCCTTTTTTGTAATTTGAAAATGGAAAAGGCCTGGCTGGACTCATGTGTCAGACGAAGGGTTAATTTCTGGAGCTCGTGGTAATGAGTTTTTTGCTCTTCGTGCCATATTGGCAGATGGCTTGCCACACCAAGTATTTTTGTAGGCCAAAAAATAACAAAACACAAGGAAATTGTCCAACATTTTTAGCTTGAAGGCACCTTGGACTCCATTTGTCTTCGTTGCATTATAAAACTCAGCGCCCAGAATCTGCGCTACTTCGACGTATGATTCTTCGTTCGCACATACTTTTTCTCGATTTTGCACAAAATTTTATCCGCAAGCTCACACTTTGCCGAACACATTTCGAAGAATACGTAGACGTTACAAAAAGTAGATACGAAAAATTAATAATGACAACACACCCTATCAATATATGTATATGGGCAAATCTAAAAAATAGGAACACCTCAAAAAAAAAATAATAATTTTTAAATTTGCGAGTACACCTATGTTTTATATATAATTTTATTCGTATTCTCCTAATAAATCGATTAATATAAGTGTAATTCATTTTCATCAAATGCTTCAAAAGTTAGACGAGGAATAAACATGAAATAGAAAACAAAAGAATAAGCTGGGTTCAAATTACGTTGTTCAAGTTGTAAATTTTGAGCAGAGATTTTGAAAGTTGAACTCACTTAATTGGGACGTTCTAAATTCAATGGCATCCTCCGTTTTACCGGATTGGCTCCGGTTTTCGAGATAACGGTATTTGAAAATTTGATTAAATTTTAACTATTTTATAAATAACTCCCCCAGTTTTGAAGTTATTTTACTAAAATTTTGCACATGACGAAATGGGTGCAGTTTAACGTATAGCTCCAATACAACTGATTGCTCAGATATGTGCTTTTGCGCTATAACTAACTTCATATCTGATTAACAAATTGTGTGCGTGCTATATGTTAAAGTGAACCTACTTATACTAAATTTTTACCTGTTTAATTGGAGGAGTTATAACGCAAAACACCGTCTCTGGACAATCAGTTGTATGGGAGCAAGATTTTAGAGTGAACCGATTTCGATGATTTTATGAGATAGTGAAGAAAATATTAAAATACTAGCGTGTGCAAAATTTTAGTAAAATATCTTCAAAACTGGGAGAGTCTTTTTCATAAAATAGTTCAAATTTAAGCAAAGTTTCAACTACCGCTATGTCCAAAAGCGGAGAAAATCAGGCAAAACTGGGGACGCCATTGAATTTAAAAGGCTCCAGTTAAGTGAGAGCAACTATCAGAACCTTTGTCGAAAAAAAATTCGATACCACGCTCGAAAAATTATTGGTGACTACAAGAAAGAGCATAATTAAAAGTACTAAATCGGGGTTTTTACACACTTCTAGAGAACATTTGTTTGAAGCATTTTACAGGTATATACAACGTTATAAGGACTAGTAGTTATAAAAATACTTAGATCGTTTCCATGATTCAATAATACAAGGTTCGATAAACTGACAGTTGTCTCTCCCGCACCGCTCCCTTAGTAGTGGCACCGTGTTGCTTCTTTGCAAATTTGCTTGGGAAAAGTGTAGCTTTGGTGTGAAATAGAAGTATAAGCTTTTTTGCAATATGTTTATTTGTATGTGCATATGAAGCATATTTACCTGATAAAAAAATAAATTGTTTTTAAATTGGATGTTTACATCAATCTTATAGTAGTTTTATTTTAATTTTGAGTCTTTTTGCAGTTTTTATATAGGGGGCATTTCACCTCAAGTGACCCAACTTTTGAAATCTATGTCTTCCGATCGGGATGAAATTTGCACCAAGGTTAGTCCTAAAAAATAGTAGTTATGACACAAAATATCAAATGGGATCGGTCAAACACACTCCGAGTTGGAGGGTCTAGAATTTTGACATTTTGGTCAAACGGCCATTTTTTCGGATCCATATAACTAATTACCTATTGTATTTAGAAAATTTTTTCAGGAATGTTTTCGATAGATTTCTCTTCAGTCTTTACAAATTTTATTTTTTTTAAAAAAAACATAAAAATTATTTTTTATTTAAAAAAAAAAATTAAAAAAATATTCATTTTAATTTAAAAAAAATAAAATTTGTAAAGACTGAAGAGAAATCTATCGAAAACATTCCTGAAAAAATTTTCTAAATACAATA
>NW_016157533.1:48321-55847 GCF_001687245.7 Rhagoletis zephyria
ATTAAAATGAATATTTTTTAATTTTTTTTTTAAATAAAAAATAATTTTTATGTTTTTTTTCAAAAAGGGGTATTTATTTTTTATTTTTTTTTTGCTCAAAAGAAAGCTTAGGTATTTTTCTTTAAGAGCTTTGTGGTCGCTTAGTGGGATGCAACTTGTGTATCAATCAAAATTTGCGTTAGGTAACTCGAAACAGCGGTTTTTTTAATTTTTAATATATGACCTATTGCCTTCTTTTTTTCGTATTATTGTGTAAGTGTCTCGGAAACCTGAAAATAAAACTTATATGAGAAGGTATATACAATTACCTTTCCAACGGTATATAACACGCCTAACCAAAGTTTCATACCCTCGATACTGCCATTCCCGTAGTTAAGGATGATTAAGATTTTTCGTAGTCTAACACAGCAGGTACTCGATTTTGTGCATCCAAACTCTTTATTAATAGCTTTGCAGAAATTTGAGTATTAGATTTGCATACCTACTAGCACAATATTTAAAAGGTATGAAGAATATGGGATTTTCCGGTAGTTAAGGACGATTAAGATTGTTTATTTTTTGCTCAAAAGAAAGCTTAGGTATTTTTCTTTAAGAGTTTTGAGGTCGCTTAGTGGGATGCGACTTGTTTATCTATTAAAATGAGCATTTAGTAACTCGAAACAGCGTTTTTTTTAATTTTTAATATATGACCTAAGTTTTTCTGAAACCTGAAAATAAGACATATAAAAAATTAGATACAATTACCTTTCCAACGCTATATAACAATACCCACAATATGTACACCTTTGGAATAAAATAACTGTTTTTCTATAGAATTGGTCAAAATTATGAATTTTTTTATTTATTTAGAATAGTTTTTAATATATAATTTAATAAATAGATACATAAAAAGTATACAAGATAGTTAATTTTATAATAGCCAGCCTTCCATCCACCTTATTTTACACCTTTCTTTGTGGCTTTTTTCGTCAATCCTTTCTTAGGGTTACTGGGTTCTGCTGTTGATTTCACTTCGGGTTTCGCTTTTGGAAAGAAATCACATTGGGTAGAGGAAGAAAACTTCTTTAACTTGAGCCTTCCATCGCCAATCGGTATGAAAGCATGATATTGAGCGGTACCATCGGTAATTAGTTATATGGATCCGAAAAAATGGCCGTTTGACCAAAATGTCAAAATTCTAGACCCTCCAACTCGGAGTGTGTTTGACCGATCCCATTGAAATTTTGTGTCATAACTACTATTTTTTAGGACTAACCTTGGTGCAAATTTCATCCCGATCGGAAGACATAGATTTCAAAAGTTGGGTCACTTGAGGTGAAATGCCCCATAGTTAAATAGCACATAATGCCAGATTTCCTGGAAATACCTTAGAAATTATAAAAGGAATTTCACTACTACGTATTTTCTACTACCATTTTCTTCCCCTTTCTCCGTCCTTCGTAAATGCAACCTTTTCTAAGGGAGTGTCAAACCGCGGCTGTCAATAATTATCTAACCTTGTATAATTGAACCATGTACGTCTTTTTAGTTTTGCAGTGTTTGCGATGCTCAATACGTAGATTGACTGTTCTGGCTCGTTTTTGACGGCAGGTAGAAGTCCGTGATTTTTACCTTCTTTGTTTTTGCAGTTAGTGTATTCCCTTCCATGTCTGTCCTTAATATCTTGTTGTTGTCATTTTGCTTCTCGTATAGTAGTTAGTATTTATTTGCTCATTTATTATTTGTCCTTTGAAGGTGCAGTTAGTGTATTCCCTTTTTTTATTTGTTACTCCCTCCCAAATGACCTCATTCATAAAAAATCGAATGGACTTAACGAGCTTTTTAAGTGATTTTTTCAAACAAATATCTTATTTATAAAGCATTCTTTATTTTTAAATATATTTCCGAAGGTATTTAAAAAGTAGCCGAAGTAACGATGAAATAAAATTTATAATCTTGTAACTCGAGTCTACATATGGCGCAATTTCTTCAAAGGTGTATCAATTCAATATTTGTCGTTTTTGATATTGAGCGCAAAAAATATTCAAGATTTCCCAAATACCTTTCGTTTAATACCTATCTTATAATAATTTAGCTAAATTATCAATTTAATTGAATCAAATTTTTCAAACAGGTGGCAGCTCTACTCGAAAATATTTTTGGCAGTAAACTTTCCTAAACTTCTTTGGTTTGATATCCATATTGCAATATTAATTTATTTTATCAGTTAAATCAAATTAACATTTTCAAAGATGTGGCAACCTTCCACAAAAATATTTTTGAATGTAACTGCCGTTCCTAAACCTGTCAAAAATCCTCATGCCCGTTCAATTTGTATTGAGTATCCCACAATAACGCGGCGCTAGCGCCGAGCAAATGGAAATTTCCTTATTTGCCAGGGCGTTATATGTTGAAGTTAGATACAGAAGACGGAAAGAAATATTTACTTTATCTTATCCATTTACTTAAACTGCAAATTTCAAACATGTGGCAACTCTCTAACTATTTTTTCCTATATTTGAAAACTGCATTCTATTCCATGATTCAATAATACAAGGTTCGATAAACTGACAGTTGTCTCTCTCGCACCGCTCCCTTAGCAGTGGCACCGTGTTGCTTCTATGCAAATTTACATGGAAACAGTGTAGCTTTGGTGTGAAATATAAGTATAAGCTTTTGTGCAATATGTTTATTTGTATATGCACATGAAGCATATTTAACTGGTGAAAACATAAACTGTTTTTAAATGGGATGTTTACACCAATATCATAGTAGTCTTATTTTAATTTTGAGTCATTTTGCAGTTTCTACACAGCTAAACAGCACATAAATTACGTAATTTACGTAGATGTATCAATATTACGTTCAACATTTCGTATAAAATGCCAGATTTACTGCAAATACATTAAAATTTACAAAAGGAATTTCACTGCTATTTGCCTACTTTGCGTACTTTTCTACTACCATTTTCGCACCAAGAGATTTCATTCTTCCCCTTTCTCTATCCTTCGTAAATGCAACCTTTTGTAAGGGAGTGTCAAATCGCAGCTGTCAATAATTATCTAACCTTGTATTATTGAATCAAGACACATAAATACAGGTAGAAGCCAAAATGACGTCGCTCTCATGAGAACCAAAACTTTGAACTTCAACTGGATTTTCTTTTATTTCCTATATTTCGTTACGCTTTGAATGTCATATCGTTGTTTTTTTTTTAATGTTCGTTAATAACAAATTTTAATTATACTTTGAATTTTTGTGGTGTGGTGCGGTTTATACTTAGTGTATGTGTTAAAAATGCAACACCTGAAGCGTTGTTTTTTATGTGGTGTTAAATATAAAGCAGATACCACTAATTTTTTTAACGTGCCTCAATGTCCTTCGCGTAAGGAGCGTTGCGAAAGCAGCTGTGGGGCAGAGCTGCTGCGAAATGCCTTGCTGTGCTTTAAACATTTTAAAGGAGCAGATTTCACAAATACACTGGTAGGTACAGAAAAGGCAAGTTTGATGCCAAGTGCTGTTCCTATGACCCGTATGCCGAAAAGTATCTCCATCAACACTGCCACTGATAAATCAAAAACAGAAAACAACATACAAGCTAACAAATTTTAACTAAAGAAAATAAATTAATAAAAATAAACTTCAAATTTAGTTAAAAACGTCAACCAGTGAAATGTATTTTATTATTTTTCCTTGCACACGCTCATTTTTATTTTTACTCTCCCGAAAACTTTAACTTTTGTAGGTTTGACGTCCAATTGGCTTCTACCTGTTTTAATTCCACAATGTTATTGAATCATAGATCGTTTCGATGTATTTTCCAAATGTGCCTTCAATTAAAATAATTTTAGAATAAAAGATCAAGATCGCATGATATTTTATCTTTAAAAGTTGGTTTATTCTGAAAGCACAACTCTTGATAAGGTATTAAATTATTCGTAATTATTTGTAGAATACAACGCATACTTAGAATTAGGTGCCTGTTTGAACATAGTCTTAGTTTTACGCAAGGTATGAGTAAACAAAATTTTCTAGTTTTTTCCGTGTCCACTCTTTATTATGGAATGCGTGATCCCGATAAAGATAAGTAGGCAAAACATGCACTTTTACAGCGTTAACTGTAATATCAAAGACATTTTGCACCATGGAAGAACAACATTTTTTGGGACAAAACAAAATCACCATTAATTTTTATAGAGAAATAGTATTTTAATCAATAACGTATGGATTTGTATTGAAGAGTTGTTTTCCTAATAGCAGGAATAAAAGAAATGAGTTAAAGGCATTAGTTGTGTTTTCGTATTCTCCAGTAAAAAAAAATATCCAGTAACTTGACAGTAACCAAGGTGTATTAATCAAGGTGTGATTGACCACTCAGGTAGGCTCTCTTTTAAGGTACTATTATGCCAAAAAATATAAACAAACGATTCAAAATTCATACAAAATTTTTTCAATTTGACTTTATAGGATGGTTATTCTGAGAGCAATGCCAATTTCAATCACACATTGTTGAATACATTTTGACAGTAACCAAGTTTTGGAGAGTAAGCCGATATTTACTCCCAATGCCTCTTTGTTTTGCAAACGTTAAAAGAGATCGTTTGCTCTTTCTGATATTGAGCTGCCGGGTTGCGCCAATATTTATTTGCAGGGAGTCTGTCAAAAACTCAACGAGAAATAATGGCATATGCATCAGAGTTAAGGCGAAGTAAACGATTGGCATCGGCGTTTTCCATCCGTGGGAGAATATTTGTGCGGCTAAAGCCTGGCGAAGCGCCCAAATTAGTGAGCAGCTGAGCCGAGGTTAACGCTCTTATCGGCACTAGAATATAAGAACAATTACACTTAAGTATGTATTTTATGTATGTCCAAATGTTAGTTATAATTTATGCCAGAATAGAAAATAAGTTCCATAGATGTTTTTTCTCTTTCTGTCTTTGCCGTATTCTCTCTATCTAATATTTGTTTAATTTTTATTTATGTGTCTCAGATTACTTTTATTGCTTGTTTGCCTTTCTCAACTGTTCGTATATTACCCTCCTATTTCGGTTAATGTACTTAATTGCAATCACTTGTGCTTTTGCTGTGTTGTATATTTCTTGTGCTTGATGCTATTTGTAGTTAACCCCTTTCTGTCTCAGTGTGTCCCATTTAAATCCCACTAGGAAATCAGCCTCCAGCATTAATGATAACCACAAAATTTTAATAGATATTTTATGCCAACAGTCAAATGGCCTTAACGTGGTGCATTTTAATCCTCGAAGTCTTTATGGTGATATATTGGACTATGTTAGACATATTTTTGGAGAATCGGGGGTTGATGTCATCTGTGTTTCAGAAACGTGCTTTAATCCAAACTTTAATGACTTTTATTATGGTATCCCACATTTTAATGTTATACGCCACGACAGATCAACCAAAAAAGGAGGGGGTGTTGCAATTTATAGCAAATCGACCCTAAGAAGAAAACCTCTAACTGTATCAAATTATTCTGATTTGGAATTCATCATTGCGGAAATCTCAGATAATGTCACAAAAATACTAGTGTCCTGTGTATTTAATCCTAATAGGTGTTGCATGTTAGACTCGTTTTTTGTTGAGCATCTAAGTTTTTGATTGAGTATGAGCGTTATGTTATATATGGTGACTTTAATGTAAACCTTCTTTTAGGAGATCGCTATGCCCTTAAACTACTTGACCCTGTATCTGCTGCAGGTCTTGCTGTGGTTAACAGATTAGTACCAACAAGATACGAAATTCTAGCCTGCTGGACCTTGTTATTGTCTCTAATATTGACCATATTCTAAAATTTGACCAAATGTTTTTTATTTCGGACCATGACCTTATATTTTGTACATTAGATGTGTCGTTTAACAGTCCCGCTGATAGTGTTACTTTTATGTATCGTGATTTGAAGTCTGTTAATGTTAGTAATCTGCATGTCGATTTGTTAAACGTTAACTGGAATAACTGCTGGTTCACTGAGAGTGTAGATGCAAAACTTGACTTCCTAAATCTGACAAAACTAGTCGACAACCATGTCCCGCTTCGTACCATTCGGGCCATAAACAGCGCTTTCTCTTGGTATAATACAAGAGTTAGCTCAGCTATAAAAGCAAGTAATAAGCTTTATAGTAAATGGAGAAGAACCAGAACTGACATTGCTTGGACACAGCACAAATCTGCCAGAAATAAAGCTACTGCCATTATAAGAAATGCAAAGCGATTCTATTGCAATTCTAAACTGAATCCGTCTCTACCTTCAAGAGATTTATGGCGCAATTTAAAAACCTTGAATGTACATGGAGAACTTAGACCTGAATATAAAATTGACCCAAATGTACTTAATAAATATTTTACTAGCGAAAGTAACAGTTATAGCGCTCCATTCTCAAATTTAGTTAACAATTTTGCTTTAGAAGAAAAATTTCAATTCGATGGAGTAACAGAGGCTGATGTTTTAAGATCTCTGATGGCGATTAAGTCCAATGCAATCGGCAATGATGGGATATCATTGACGTTTGTAAAACTTGTGCTGCCATTTATTTTGGAAGCTCTAACACGTATCATCAATCACTGCTTCACAACGGTTGCTACCAAGAATATTGCCACCGATCCAATTGTTGTTAAGATAACTGCTGATATTAGGGTTCAGTTTGATATTGGCTGTCTGACACTTCTCTGCCTTCTGGATTTTTTTTAAAGCTAAGCGTACACGATAGAGAAATCTCTCGAGAGTTTTACTGAAGTAAAAATCTCCTCTCTCAATTAAGTTTACACGGTAGAGCAACTCGAGCAGATATTGACTCTAGCTAGAGACAAAATAGAGAAATCTCAACTTTTATCTATCACGTACTCTACAAGCTGTGTACATGGTAGACAATATTTACCTCTCGCCTAGAGTTAGTTTTCTATCTCGAATTGTTGTCAACGCTTGTTGTATGTATATATGTATTTATATCAAAGCCACGATGTAGAAAATATAGCTGGCGCCATCAGCGGAGCGCTAGCCCTTCGTCGATTTGACAGCATTCACATATTTTCTGACGTGATAAAATACATTTTCGCAAAAATGTACCTAAAAGTAGACAAATGTACCTAAAAATTAAACATGGCAACCTCTCTCTTCGGTACTATGTGTACTTTTGGACTCACATCAAACAGTTTCTCCGAGCAGTTTCAGCCAAACTACTATATATGTATATGTATGTAGGTATTCACCAAGTTGAGCAAGTGGCCTGGCACTCTGACAAAACAGCTGATAATTGAAGCAACGACTGTTGCCAGAGTGCCAGACCACCTGTTCAAATGTTTTAACCAATAATTATGTCCCTTTGCAAACGACGGATGCTATTGGAAAATCCATTGAAATGCCAATGAAAATAAGAGGATGATTCTCAGTACTTTATTTGGCTACGTTCTAAATGAACTTAAAATGGTGTGCTTGTATCGAATATACGACTTAATGTCGTAGCCATTTCAAAATTTAACAATCTGTAATGAAGTTCATTGTCAAGACTTTACTATACGTCTCCGTAGAGCAAAAA
>NW_016157533.1:55872-80052 GCF_001687245.7 Rhagoletis zephyria
TTGCTTTCTAAATAGAGCGTAGAGTTGTCGTAAAGTTTTCGATCTAGCTCCGTTGGACTGTGTACACGACGAAAAAGTCTCGCTAAATAACTCTCACATAGACTTTGTAGGTGAGTCTCTCGTAGAGCTCTATTGAGTGTTTACACGTATCTAGCGAGATTTTTGTCTAAATCTCGCGTTTTTTCTCTACCATGTACACTTAGCTTTAAGCCTTTGACTCAATTAAGTTTACACGGTAGAGCAACTCGAGCAGATATTGACTCTAGCTAGAGACAAAATAGAGAAATCTCAACTTTTATCTATCACGTACTCTACAAGCTGTGTACATGGTAGACAATATTTACCTCTCGCCTAGAGTTAGTTTTCTATCTCGAATTGTTGTCAACGCTTGTTGTATGTATATATGTATTTATATCAAAGCCACGATGTAGAAAATATAGCTGGCGCCATCAGCGGAGCGCTAGCCCTTCGTCGATTTGACAGCATTCACATATTTTCTGACGTGATAAAATACATTTTCGCAAAAATGTACCTAAAAGTAGACAAATGTACCTAAAAATTAAACATGGCAACCTCTCTCTTCGGTACTATGTGTACTTTTGGACTCACATCAAACAGTTTCTCCGAGCAGTTTCAGCCAAACTACTATATATGTATATGTATGTAGGTATTCACCAAGTTGAGCAAGTGGCCTGGCACTCTGACAAAACAGCAGATAATTGAAGCAACGACTGTTGCCAGAGTGCCAGACCACCTGTTCAAATGTTTTAACCAATAATTATGTCCCTTTGCAAACGACGGATGCTATTGGAAAATCCATTGAAATGCCAATGAAAATAAGAGGATGATTCTCAGTACTTTATTTGGCTACGTTCTAAATGAACTTAAAATGGTGTGCTTGTATCGAATATACGACTTAATGTCGTAGCCATTTCAAAATTTAACAATCTGTAATGAAGTTCATTGTCAAGACTTTACTATACGTCTCCGTAGAGCAAAAAGTCTATTTAGCTTGCTAAATAGAGCGTAGAGTTGTCGTAGAGTTTTCGATCTAGCTCCGTTGGACTGTGTACACGACGAAAAAGTCTCGCTAAATAANTGCTTTCTAAATAGAGCGTAGAGTTGTCGTAAAGTTTTCGATCTAGCTCCGTTGGACTGTGTACACGACGAAAAAGTCTCGCTAAATAACTCTCACATAGACTTTGTAGGTGAGTCTCTCGTAGAGCTCTATTGAGTGTTTACACGTATCTAGCGAGATTTTTGTCTAAATCTCGCGTTTTTTCTCTACCATGTACACTTAGCTTTAAGCCTTTGACATGGTAAGTCACGACCTTCTTTGCAAAAAGCTTAACCATTATTTTGGATTTTCTGATAGCTCTGTAAAGCTTATGGCCAGCTACCTAGTAGGATGAACGCAGAAGGTGACTTGCAAGGCTACCTCGTCGGCGTGTAGTATTGTTGTCTCCGGTGTTCCGCAAAGCTCTGTTTTCGGCCCCCTATTGTTCAGTCTTCTTGTCAACGATGTATTCTCTGTTTGTCAGTATGTGAATGTCCACGCTTATGCTGATGACATTCAATTGTATTTGTCTAGTCGTGTTGGTCTTGTGGAGGACTTGTGTTTTAAAACAAACATGGATTTGTCTTCAATTTCGCAATGGGTCAATGATAATTGTCTTTGTCTGAATGCTGCTAAGTCCTATGTGTTGCCCATCAGTATCAGTGTGGTACATTTGGAGAATATTCCGAAACTTACTATTGGTAATAGCGTATTAATGTTTATGACAAGATAAAGAATTTAGGCTTTGTTGTGAATTCCATGTTGACTTGTTCTGACCACATTAATAAAGTTGTTAGAAGTGTCTATGTTGTTTTGCGTAGGTCAAAAATGTCAGCTTTGTTTACACCTCTGGAGACAAGAAGAAAGCTTGCTGTTCATCTTATTGTACCCCATATCACGTACTGGGAGCTTGTGTATAGCAAACCTGATTCCGTTTCGTCTCACAAGATTGATGTTTTGTTTAACAATATTACGCGTTATGTCTATGTCCTCAAAAGATATGATCACATACCTTTGTGGAAATCTAAAATTATTGGATGTGGTATTTTTAATAACTTTGCGGCAAGAAATTGTATATTTTTGTTCAAGCTCATCAAATATAAAACTCCCAAATACCTTTATAATAAACTACAATTAACTAGGTCGAGTAGACATCAAAGTCTGGTTATTCCTAAATACACTTCGTCAAGGCTATTTTTCATTAATGCTGTGAGGCTCTGGAATTACATTCCAGAATCTGTCAAAACTGCTTTGGTTGGGGTAGCTACAAAAAGATAATTCACGATTATTTTAACACGGTAAATATGATGTGATTGTGATTGAACTCTCTTCTCGATCTCTCTGTTTTCTCATTTTTGATCTTGGATATACCTCAAACTTTAAAATTAGTTATAACTATTTATTGTTAGATTTAATTTTGCTCCAAATTTTAAATAAGCCTTCAATTTTGTTATTTCCATATATTGATGTATTATAAAAGACTTAAAGTATTACGTGTACACCCTCATATCTTAAATAAATAAATAAATGAGAGAAATATGCAAGAAAGTACGAAAACTCAAAACCAGCAAGAAGTAGCAAGTTTTATGAACAGCTGATTAATTTGTTACTTTCCAACGCAATTTTCTAAGAAAAATAGTTTTTCCCATCTTAATATATATTTAAATATTTTTATTTTGTCAATTGCAACTCTAAAAGCATCAGAAACCATTCTTGGAGTGCAGTGGGGTATAGTCGTTGCGCTGGGTATGCAGTTATAGTTGCATGGCTATACTCAATCCCGACTCTTGCGTCCTCGTTCGCGCACCCTGGGCAACGTGGGCAACCCATGTGCGAGATTCGGTAACCAATCCGAGTGGAGCCTTGGGTCACGGCAGAAAGAGAGGGAGCTTCGGTGGGGCCACTCCGACTTCTTCGGTTTAAGGGCTCACTGAAGTCTGCAGCATCTGTTCACCAGTACTTGCGGCCGCAAGCGGGTGTCTGTTTCGAGCAAGCGGCTCGCTATATAAACGTGTATTTGGCTGCGAAACTACCCCCGTCCCAGAAATGGGTTGTGTGCTAGGTTTGGGCCCCCGCCACATAAAAACCACTTCCAATGAAGAAGCAAGGCAAAGCGTCGGATGAGACCCCCCATTATGATGACGACCACGGAAAACGTTTAAAGGACTACGATTTGAGGGCATGCACCTGGAATGTCCGGACCCTTAATGGGGAAGGCCTCCGCCCGGCTGGTTGATGTCCACGTAAGGACAAAAGCTGACATCACCGCCATCCGAGAAATGCGTTGGACGGGGCAAGGCAAGCAATGTCTGGGGCCTTGCGAAGTCTACTACAGCTGCCTTGTAAAGGAGCGCAAATTCGGAGTTGGATTTGTGGTGGGAGAGAGACTCCGTTGCCGAGTACTGTCGTTCACCCCGGTGGACGAGCGTCTAGCCACAATCCGCATGAAAGCGAGATTCTTCAACATCTCGCTCATCTGCGCCATGCCCCGACAGAAGAGAAGGATGAGGCATCCAAGGATCTCTTCTATGAGCGTTTGGAGCGCACGTACGAGCGCTGCCCCGTCATGCATCATGACATCAAAATCGTGCTTGGCGACTTCAAAGCCAGGGTGGGCAAGGAAGGGATGTTTGGAACCACCGTTGGAAAATTCAGCCTCCACGACGAAACGTCCGACAACATAAAAAGATCCATCAAGCTACGCGGCTGTCTCCGTATCGAAAGACCAGAAACCAAATCGATCATGTTGTGATACACGGAAGGCACGCTTCCAGTAGTTTAGACGTATGCACACTCCGAGGCCCAAACATCGACTCGGACCACTATCTTGTTGCAGCCAAGATTCGCACCCGTCTCTGTGAAAAAAAATGTGCGCCCAAATATGCAAGGAAAGCTTAACGTCGAAAATCTGCAATCACAACAGACAGCCAGCGCTTTCGCTACTCGACTCTCACACCTGCTCTCAGAGAGCACTCTTCAACAAACCGANGTCAGGAAGCTGAAGAGAAGAACGATGCCGCCTACGGGGCCACGCTGCGATCAGGCGCAACGCGCGCTATGTTGGACCGCTATAGGGATCTGAAGGGGGAAGCGAGACGTATTTGCCGCAATAAGAAGTAATACGTGAGTGCGAAGAGCTTGAAATGCTGGCCGACAGGAAAAATGCCCGAAAATTTTACCAGAGAGTTTGGCGACTTACGGAAGGTTTCAAGACCTGTAACAACAATAATGGCGACCTAGTAACTGATGTCCAGAGCGTACTTTAATTATGGAGGGAACACTTTTCCGCCCTACTAAATAGTAGCAGCACGGAAAGTTGTGGAGAAGAAGAACCCGAGCCCGCAGTCGATGATGACGGAGTCGACGTTCCACCGCCTGACTATGACGAGGTACGTATAGCAATAACGCGGCTGAAAAACAACAAATCTACTGGAGCTGACAGCCCGCCAGCTGAGCTATTCAAGTACGGTAGCGAGGAGTTGATAAGGTGCATGCATCACCTCTTGTGCAGAATACAGTGAGATGAACGCATACCCGACGACTGGAATTTAAGTGTGACCCAACTACCGCAGGATCAGCCCTCTAAGCATAGGTTACAAGGTCTTATAGAGCGTATTGTGTGAAAGACTGAAACCCGCCTTCAATGAAGGCTTTAGACCTGGCCAATCCNCCGTGGATATAGTGCAGCGAATAAAAATACAGCGGCTCCGCTGGCTTGGCCATGTCGTTCGAATCGACACCGATGCTCCAGCTCTAAAAGTATTCAGAGGAAGAGGGANGAACGATGCCGCCTACGGGGCCACGCTGCGATCAGGCGCAACGCGCGCTATGTTGGACCGCTATAGGGATCTGAAGGGGGAAGCGAGACGTATTTGCCGCAATAAGAAGTAATACGTGAGTGCGAAGAGCTTGAAATGCTGGCCGACAGGAAAAATGCCCGAAAATTTTACCAGAGAGTTTGGCGACTTACGGAAGGTTTCAAGACCTGTAACAACAATAATGGCGACCTAGTAACTGATGTCCAGAGCGTACTTTAATTATGGAGGGAACACTTTTCCGCCCTACTAAATAGTAGCAGCACGGAAAGTTGTGGAGAAGAAGAACCCGAGCCCGCAGTCGATGATGACGGAGTCGACGTTCCACCGCCTGACTATGACGAGGTACGTATAGCAATAACGCGGCTGAAAAACAACAAATCCACTGGAGCTGACAGCCCGCCAGCTGAGCTATTCAAGTACGGTAGCGAGGAGTTGATAAGGTGCATGCATCACCTCTTGTGCAGAATACAGTGAGATGAACGCATACCCGACGACTGGAATTTAAGTGTGACCCAACTACCGCAGGATCAGCCCTCTAAGCATAGGTTACAAGGTCTTATAGAGCGTATTGTGTGAAAGACTGAAACCCGCCTTCAATGAAGGCTTTAGACCTGGCCAATCCACCATAGACCAGGTATTCAGAATACGCCAAATCTTGGAAAAGACCCGCGAGAAAAGGATCGACACTCACCACCTATTTGTCGACTTTAAAGCCGCTTTTGACAGCACTAAAAGGAGTTGCCTATACGCCGCTATGTCTGAATTTGGCATCCCCTCAAAACTCATACGGCTGTGTAAAATGACGTTGAGCAATACCACCAGCTCCGTCAGAATTGGAAAAGACCTCTCCGAGCCGTTCGCCACAAAACGGGGTTTCAGACAGGGCGACTCCCTTTCATGTGACTTCTTTAATCTGATGTTGGAGAAGATAATAAGAGCTGCAGAACTGAACCGCTCAGGAACAATTTACTACAAGAGCGTGCAATTGCTGGCTTATGCCGATGACATCGACATCATCGGTAACAAAAACCGCGAAGTCTGTTCTGCCTTTTCCAAGTTGGATAGGGAAGCAAAGCGCATGGGTCTGGTGGTAAACGAGGACAAGACGAAGTATCTCCTGTCATCAAACAAACAGTCAGCACATTCGCGCCTTGGCACCCACGTCACTGTTGACAGTTACAATTTCGAGAAAGTAGAGAATTTCGTTTACTTGGGAACCAGCATTAACACCGATAATAATGTCAGCATTGAAATCCAACGTAGAATCACTCTTGCCAACAAGTGCTACTTTGGACTGAGTAGGCAATTCAGGAGTAAAGTCCTCTCTCGACGTACGAAAACCACGCTCTATAAGTCACTCATCATGCCCGTGCTGGTATATGGCGCAGAAGCATGGACAATGACAACATCCGATGAGGCGGCTCTTGGAGTGTTTGAGAGAAAGATTTCCGGGCCTTTACGCGTTGGCGACGGCGAGTACCGCAGACGAGGGAACGATGAGCTGTATGAGCTTTACAACGCCGTGGATATAGTGCAGCGAATAAAAATACAGCGGCTCCGCTGGCTTGGCCATGTCGTTCGAATCGACACCGATGCTCCAGCTCTAAAAGTATTCAGAGGAAGAGGGAGGCCCCCTCTGCGATGGAAAAATCAGGTGGAGAAGGACTTGGCTTCACTTGGCGTTTCCAATTTGCGTCAGTTGGCACAGAGGAGAAACGATTGGCGTGCTTTGCTGAACTCGGCCAAAATCGCTTAGGCGGTTACAGCGCCAAAAAAGAATTCTCTCTCTTTTGCTGGTTTCTTGCAAGTTTTGGGAACGAAAACGCCATCCAATAAAAACCAATAAAATTCGCGTTCGCGAACAGGGCTATTAAAGTGGATTTTGTTAATGTAAAAAGGGCGTAAGCGACAAAATCACCTGTTTCATTAAAGATGGGCGAATAAAGCACCAGTATTATATACCTAACATCAAACGTAATTTGTTCATGACCTTCACCATAGTATGTACGGTAATTGTAGTGTCTATAAAAAAAACGCTTACTGAAAAATTTACTTTTTGTCGCTAACCCCCATTTTGGCGCTTAGGGCTCGATATGCACAAGGTTTGAAAAAGTTTAAATCTGATAAATTGGATAGGTTATTAAAAACTATTCATACAAATTCATAGAAGCTTCAAAGATTGTCATTTGTTTAAGTTTTTTTTTTGGAAAAAAACAGAATTTGTTTAATTTTTCCTAAGTTCTTAATGACACTGGTATACAAATAATTATCTTGAAAAATACTAAAAAACTCCTATATAGTACGTACTTCCTGACCTCAAAATGGCTTTTTTTAATTCTTTCTTTGGGCAGGTTTTTGCGTTAATGGTATTTTTGTGCTTTTCATGCTATGATTTCATTTATTTAACTTGTTTTGCTAAACTGACAATTCCAGGCATCGAACGGCATACCATCCATCATCAAAACTTGCCCGATTTCAAAAATGATAACAACGGTGCCAAGCGGATTGGGTATATTAAATTCGGTACAGATTGGTAAAGAGGTTTGGAGATGCACGTATCTGATGTAATTATGGTTGCCAGACGTACTGATTTTTCAACTCTCGTCCGGATTTTATTCATTTCTTCAATCAGTACGCTAATGTCGTAATTTTTCAGAGTTTGTACTGAATTTTCAATTCTGAGCATACAAATTTGTAACAGGGCCGAGCTTGCTACTCCGTAACTTGGTCTTCGGTAATTTTTCCAAATGTATTTTTTCGTAATATTATTTTACACAAACAAAGATTTTTGTTGCGAGAAATTTTGCCCCTTATTCTTATTACCTTAAACGAGCAATTTTTGTGTATATGTATATGTATCCATAAGTTTCTCGGCAACGGCTCTAACGTAGCAAAATGATAAATCGTTTAAAAAAGACTTTCGAAGTTGTATTTCTACCAATTGTCAAACACTTTTTATTTGTCAGGGTTTGAAAAACTGTTAGCACAGCGACAACAGCCAAGCATTTGCTTTTTTATAAATTATTGTTGCTTTGCTAGCCGGCAATTACAAGTACCTGATGAAGATCTTGCAGAAGCAATGAGCTTAGCCGACGACGCACATAGGGACGAATCGACAATATAGGACGACAAAAATAGAAAAAGCAAAGTCTTTAAATCTTACTACACATACCTTTCTCATACTCCTTATAAACCAGTCCACAATGTAACATACAAATTTTGACTTTTAACGCAACGCGGTAGCTTTAGCAGAAGCGCAAAGTTAGGTTTTCTATCGGGCGTCGAATTAAATAATTTTTTGTTTGAAGCGATGATAAAATAATTTCGCCTGTCATTTTATTCTTATTAATAAATAGCAGTTAGATCAATATGGATAGTAAGGCGTCAAGTAAGTACTTGTAATGTTTAATAAAACACCATTTTTTTTATTTAAAACGTGTTTAAATTTGTAACAGTTTTGTCAACACGGAAAGTGATGCGTGAGGTATGTACTTTATTTTGCGATTTTTGTTAATAATATAGTTGTTTGCAAAATGGTTATAATACCTATTTTATAAATTGCCTTTTTTTATTTAAAAAATTTTGAAATTTTTATATCAGTTAGAGTTATAAAAAAAGTTCCAACGAGTACAGCAATTTCTCTTCAACAGTTCGAAAATCCAACAAATTGCCAATGTAAAAATATCACGAACTCGTCCCCCCTTTTCCCTCTTCATTAAACAGAGCATCTTTTTCTTAAGTCGTTTATTGGGACGAATCGAGAATATAGGACGACAAGAATGTTTACTCCATATGTATTTGACAGCTTTCCATGAAATTTGGTATCCAGGGGTTTTCGTCGTCAGTGATTTCAAATATTAAATCAAATTTTCAAAATTCAGAATGGCGGACGATTTCTTTAAAAATGTATAGATTATTATGAAGCTTGGTATCCAGAGATTTTCGTCATCACTGATTTCGAAGTTGATATTAAATTTTCAAAATTCAAAATGGCAGATCCAATATGGCGGACGATTTCTTCAAAAATAGATAAATTGTGATAAAGCTTGGTATTTACTCCATATGTTTTTGTCAGATTTCAATAAAATTTGGTATTTAGGGATCTTCGTCGCCACTGAATTCGAATATTAAATTAAATTCCCAAAATTCAAAATGGCGGATCCAACATGGCGGACGATTTCTTTAAAAATGTGTAGATTGTTATGATGTTTGGATTCCAGAGATTTTCGTCGTCACTGGTTTCGAAATTGATATTAAATTTTCAAAAATTAACACGGCGGATCAAATATGGCATCCCGAACAATAGGAGTTTTACTTTTAACGCAATGCAAAACTTTTAGCACAAGCGCAAAGTTGGCTTTGCTTTAGTGCGTCGAAATAAATTTTATTTTTATTTTCAGCGGGGATAAAATAACTTCGCTTGCCATTTTATTCTTATTAATAAATAACAGTTAGATCAATATGGATAGTAAGGCGTCAAGTAAGTACTTGTAATGTTTAATAAAACACCATTTTTTATTTAAAACGTGTTTAAATTTGTATACAGGTTGTCCCAGATGCAAAGTTGGCTTTGCTTTAGTGCGTCGAAATAAATTTTATTTTTATTTTCAGCGGGGATAAAATAACTTCGCTTGCCATTTATTCTTATTAATAAATAGCAGTTAGATCAATATGGATGGTAAGGCGTCAAGTAAGTACTTGTAATGTTTAATAAAACACCATTTTTTATTTAAAACGTGTTTAAATTTGTATACAGGTTGTCCCAGATGCCAAACTTTAGGGGAAGGTAGGTGGGGGTTGGGCTCTCTGATAAACAAAAAATTTTCAGCTAAAAGTGTTACCGTTTTTGAAATATTTACATTTAATTTAATTTAAAAAATATCGTACCTTTTCAGGTATTTTTCTTTAACTGCATCTACAAACCAGGCTATACATAGTAAATTTTTTATGTAAAATACTTCCAGATAGTTGTTTCTCCATACTCAAATGCAGTGGAGTTAAAATATATTAAGAAACCATAATAAAATTAGGACTATTTTGGGATTTTAACCTTTTTGATATTTTCTTCCCCAACTTTGACTATCTCTGGTGAAAAAAATGTACTGAGCTATAACTTTACATTACATAAAAAAATTGCTCATTTAATAAAGATTTCAGAAAGGTGCCACCCTTACCGTTTTGGATAGAAAAAAAAGTTATAGCCGCTTTTGTTGGCAAAGGACTGATACACGATAGAATGTATTTAATAGATTTAAATTGAATTTGCTCTTGTTACCGACCAATGACATGCTAAATAGTACAAATGTACATTATTACCTGCTCCTGTTATCTTACTTACCGGAATTGGTGAAAGTGGATTTTGTGAAATTGGACCCTTCGAACACTGTGTTATTAATACTGTGACAGAGAACACGCAGTACCTATACAACCTAATTTACGGTGAAGCTTGCTGTAATACCAGAGCTGCTCAAAGACTCTATGCAGAGCGATACCCCAATCGTCGGCATCCGTGTCCTGAAGTATTCGCCCGGACCCATAGAGAAATATATGAAGGTAAGTGATTTTTACACCTTTCTTGTTTGCTTGCTTCTTAACAATCGTTTTTCACTTTTTTAAGGTCGAATACCTGGAAGGCGTGGCGGCGAGACAGGACGTCCTGCAACGGTAGATGTTGAAGTTGTGTTAGAGGAAGTGGAACTAGGTCCATCGACTTTAGTGAGAATGATGTAAGACGGACAAAAACTACAGTTCACAAAGCTTTAAAAGACCATCGATTTCATCCCTACCACATTCAACGTGTTCAGGCTCTACAAGAAAGCGATTACCTGTAGAGGGTTAGATTTGCCGTGAAATGTTGCGAATGCAAGAAACAGCCCTAACTTTTTTAATAAAATAATTTGGAGCGATGAATCATCGTGCAAACGTGCTGGTTATTTTAATTTACATAACCTTCACAGTTGGCAGATGGACAATCCCCACGAAATGAGAGAAGATCGTTCGCGGTATTTTTAATTGTCACATATTGGGACCTGTGGAACTGCCGCCAACGCTCAACTCTCACAGTTATTTAGAGTTCCTTCCGAAACGGCTTCCAACTCTTTTAGAAGATGTACCCTTAAACCTGCGGCGAAGACTATGGCTACAAAATGACGGGTGCCTTGCTCACTACGGGCGTGAAGTAAGAGCTCATTTAGACGAAACTTATCCTCGCCGATGGATTGGACGATACGAGCCAATCACGTGACCCGCTCGATCGCCAGACCTGAATCCATTAGATATTCTCTACTGGAGCTGTCTTAAGGACAAAATTTATTCAAAAACAATTCAAAACGAATAGCATTTGCGGGAACAAATAAATGGAGCTGCTGTTGAGATAGCCCAATTGAGTTTAAGATCTCTAAAAGCGTCTTTTCTTAAAAGGTGCCGAGCTTGTATTAGAGTAGAAGGTCGCCAATTTGAGCATATTTTATCAATAAATGAATAAATTTCTCTTCAAACGACTCATGTATATTTTATTTCACGTGAATCCATGCTTCACAAAAAATNTATAAATTTTTCTTTAAACAACTCATGTATATTTTATTTCACGTGAACCCATCCATCACAAAAAATATTGATAGATATAGCCCTTGTTATAGACTCTAGTCCGAATTCCGGTAAGTAACACAAAATAATGTCAGGAGCAGGTAATAATGTACCTTTGTACTATTTAGCATGTCATTTGACGGTAACAAGAGCAAATTCAATTTAAATCTATTAAATACATTCTAGCGTNTAGATGCAGTTAAAGAAAATACATGAAAAAGCACGATTTTGTTTTATTCAAAAAATGTTAATATTTCAAAAACGGTGACACTTTTACCTGACATTTTTTTGTTTATCAGAGAGCTCATGTGGATACACTTAATACGAAATACGGCAAATGAAAGCTAACAAAATTCTACATAGGCCGTATATACATCACTTTTCGATAGGTCTGATAGTTCCTGACAAAATAATTAACCATTCCAGATTTTTGATGTGTATACGTCTTTGTTTCCGTAGGGGTAAAATTTGCGAAGCTGTAACTCCATAGATCAGCAGAAAGTTTCGAAAGGCTATTGCCGCAGAAAATTTGTATTTTCATTGGAGGCACCCTGTGTTCAATTGCTATTGCAAATTGTTGCATACATTTAGGCATATGCCGCGTAAGAGGAAATGCAGTTCAATTTATTATCATTTCCGAACCTGTATGCATACAAACTTAAGTTTGCATGTACATATGGGCGACCTACAGGACTGATGTATCGGTAGCTGCCTGGTAAACTCCGTCAATTACCGACCGACTACTTGCAGTGTATTTCAGCGATTACTTTTACAAGGCAATGTCCTAGGCGGTAGTCACCATCGGCTCTCTCTGCACTCCCGAGGGAATTACTAAATTAGTCACTTGCGTGATTTATGGGCGCCCTCTGTCGTAGTTTTTCGCTATTCTGCTTCCCACTCGTTCGACTCTGCACTACCATATTCACTACCACGGGTAAATAGAGTATCTACTTACCTAAGAGTCGGTGCAGTAGCGGTTCAAAAGTAGCTATTGACTCCAGCAATACTGGAGGGTGTGCGTTGATAGCTTCCCTCCAGTACTGCTGGAGTGAATCGCTACTTTTGAACCGCTACAACAACAACAGAAAACCAAAATNGTTTTATTCAAAAAATGTTAATATTTCAAAAACGGTGACACTTTTACCTGACATTTTTTTGTTTATCAGAGAGCTCATGTGGATACACTTAATACGAAATACGGCAAATGAAAGCTAACAAAATTCTACATAGGCCGTATATACATCACTTTTCGATAGGTCTGATAGTTCCTGACAAAATAATTAACCATTCCAGATTTTTGATGTGTATACGTCTTTGTTTCCGTAGGGGTAAAATTTGCGAAGCTGTAACTCCATAGATCAGCAGAAAGTTTCGAAAGGCTATTGCCGCAGAAAATTTGTATTTTCATTGGAGGCACCCTGTGTTCAATTGCTATTGCAAATTGTTGCATACATTTAGGCATATGCCGCGTAAGAGGAAATGCAGTTCAATTTATTATCATTTCCGAACCTGTATGCATACAAACTTAAGTTTGCATGTACATATGGGCGACCTACAGGACTGATGTATCGGTAGCTGCCTGGTAAACTCCGTCAATTACCGACCGACTACTTGCAGTGTATTTCAGCGATTACTTTTACAAGGCAATGTCCTAGGCGGTAGTCACCATCGGCTCTCTCTGCACTCCCGAGGGAATTACTAAATTAGTCACTTGCGTGATTTATGGGCGCCCTCTGTCGTAGTTTTTCGCTATTCTGCTTCCCACTCGTTCGACTCTGCACTACCATATTCACTACCACGGGTAAATAGAGTATCTACTTACCTAAGAGTCGGTGCAGTAGCGGTTCAAAAGTAGCTATTGACTCCAGCAATACTGGAGGGTGTGCGTTGATAGCTTCCCTCCAGTACTGCTGGAGTGAATCGCTACTTTTGAACCGCTACAACAACAACAGAAAACCAAAATGAAAATCAAACTCACACCTCAGATTTAAACACTACACAAAATATTCTAAACTAAATCTAACAGTTTGACAAAAAATGAAAATAACTTTAGTTCGAATATTTCAAAATCTATTAAATTACCTAATTTTTGTGAAGATCGTCCCTAAGCATGGTTTCTGCTTGTAGAAGGACAATTCGAAATTAATAATCTATGTGATGATAATATCAAACATTGTGGAAGAATACATGTGAGATATCTTAAGGTTGACAGCTAGTTGACAGGCTGTTCAATATGGCGATGACAGTGTGAACAATATGGCAGCCATGGTAGCATACAACACCGAATGGCCCGAAGTTGCAAAATTACGACCCGAATGAAACGCTTCGTGAAAATCCAGGGTTGCGAAGTGGTATTTTGTTGGAAAATATAAAAGCCAGGATTTTGTGCAGCGCCGAATTTTAACAAAAGAGGGGTTTGTGTGCTCAAGATGAACAGAAAAGGGTTGCCGTGCTGTTTCGTTTTAAGCTTATTTTAATCTTAACGTATCTAATTAAATATTAAAAGGAGACAAAAATTAGAGCAAAAATTTAAAATATATGTACCTATCTGAAAATTTTAAATAAAATATGTATTTTCACGAGAGACAAAGTAAATAAAATGCGTTAACTTTAGGGGAAATATATATTTTATTTAAAATTTTCAGATATGTACATATTTTTAATAAAATTAATATTTAATATAAATAAAATGGGTTAACTTTAGGGGAAATATATATTTTATTTAAAATTTTCAGATATGTACATATTTTTAATAAAATTAATATTTAATATAAATAAAATAGGTTAACTTTAGGGGAAATATACTTATCAGAATGGGTCAGATAACGCTTTTTCGTTATAAATAAAAATAATTCCTACCTAAATTGTATATAATTTTGGTGACGTATTTCTAAGCTGACCCTGAGATCTGTGAAATAATACATATTTATGTGCATATATTGTGTAAATTATGCTCCAAATCGCTAAATAATCCTTGCAGCAATCAGCACCATTGGAAATTTTCGGAAAGTAGAAATTAAATTTATTCAATTATTAATAAAAGTATTTGGAGACAAATGTACTATTGGGACGATGTTTTCCGCATCCGAAAACGAATGTTTGTTTGATGATTTAGGTTATNAAATTATGCTCCAAATCGCTAAATAATCCTTGCAGCAATCAGCACCATTGGAAATTTTCGGAAAGTAGAAATTAAATTTATTCAATTATTAATAAAAGTATTTGGAGACAAATGTACTATTGGGACGATGTTTTCCGCATCCGAAAACGAATGTTTGTTTGATGATTTAGGTTATTGGCCTGGCGTCTAATGAAGCATTATCGTCATGATAAATGTTCAATCTCCGTTTTTATTAACTAAATCGGTTTCTTAAACATATTTCTATTCAAATATTTTTCTTTTTCGTTTTTCAATTTACTCCACCGCATGGCCAAGAAGCCATTTTGAGACAGAAAATAAGTATATAAAATAATTCAAAAATAAGCGATTGCTTTTTCTTAAACTTTCAGGGCTTTTATTTAGATTTGATTGAACAAATCGAATAAAAGGTCTGAAATTTTAATAAAAAGCAATTGCTTATTTATTATCGAACAAAACGTCTGAAATTTTAAGAAAAGGCAATTGCTTATTTATTATTCCTAAGGCTCATTGTTGTGTTCTGCAGTATTTTTTGAAAGCTTTGAAAATCTTCAAAAATATGTGATACATTTTAAAATGAAAATATTTCCACTATCCAAATTAAGGTGAAATTAAAAAATGTTTTTTATAAAACAAAAATTTAATGTATAGAAAAATAAAATGTCTAATGTATGTTGTTAAGAATCTAAAAGCTCTATTACCTTGTTTATACCGACACATAAGGCGCTTTGACCCAGTTCACTGTGATTCAAAACGGATGCATAAACTAAATTTCAAAACGCGTTGAAATTGAAAAGTGTGTTGACTTCAATTTGGTTTCAATTCGGTTTTTTGTTCCTCACGTCCGTAAGAAAACAAGTATAAACGCATCACTCATTTAAAGTGAAGTGACAATAGGCTGATTTTCTTTATACAGCCCGTTTTAAATTCGAATTATTGTTATAATAAATTGCAATTATTATTTGTTTCCATTTCGGGCAACCGCGCAAATTATTTATTAAAAAATAAAGACAGGGGTATAAATGCTGTAAAGAAATATATGTTGAGTCCAATCGGTTTTTTGCTAATGCGGTTCTTGTATAGGTATAAACAAGGTATATGAAAAAAATTACTTCTCCATGAAAAAATATCGTTATTTTCGTATTTAAAATTAATCGGAATTTTATGGGGGGTATAAAAACTCGTTTTAATTGAAACTTTGTTTTTTCGGCTAGATTTGTTATTATTTATTGGCCCAGATGTAAATATTGAATGAACTAACATATTTTAAATATTTACGGAACTACCATTTGTATGCAACCCTGCCTATCTTATATTCAAGTAGATGTAATTCGAAAAATTTAAACGGATTTCTCCAAATCAACCTGAGCTGCGGACATATTGCGAATTCATTTTTAAACATTAACCACTACATTATATTAGTATTAAATACTTTCAATAAAGAAACAATTCTTATTAGAAAATAAATATGAATCGTTTTATTTTAAATATTCCAATTTAGCTTTTTTGTTAATGCAGATAGTGCGGATTTAACGTATTTTATAACCGTTACAAGGGGAAAATAAAATTAAGGCAGATTGCTATTAACAATAATCACACAATTTACGATTGCAATCAATTTCTTTCAAAACTATAATCTAAATGATTGCAAGCTGTATTTTTTACGATCAAAACAGATTCCAATATTAGGTATATTATGCGAATGCAATCCAATTTGATTTGAGTTATTCAGTTTTAGATACATTTATATTTCTGTGTTCGTTTGGAATAGTAGATTATGTCGGGAAGCTGGCTTTAGAAAAACCCGGCATTCCCTTTATTATGTACAACACAAGGAATTTTTCGATGACCCTTGACAAAAAATTTAAGAAAAAATCCCTTGTAGCGTTTCACTCTTGTAGTATATTGGCTATCAAGCACCAGAAAATTTCCATCACGCATTCCATATGCTTCCGATTGTCGTGGATCAATTAAAATACTGTCATCACAGCTTTTTGGTACTCCAGCAACTGGTGTGTCTATGGCGGAGTTATGTGGAGCTGTTGCATGACTAAAATCAATTTGGACTCTGAGAACTGGCTTGTTTATTGCGAGAGCTATAGGCATCAAATGTATGCAAATTAGATTTCCAAACGAGCAACTGTTGAATACAGGAAAAAATTTATATTATATAATTTTTTCACACACAAAGCAGAAATTAACTGTCGATCCTCGCCCGCGGAAGCAAAATGTCTACCATATGGAGAGAAAGCGACGGCGCAAACTTAGTCAGTATGGCCAGTTAGTATATAATTTTCCCGTCCATTTTGACCTGGTTCCGCTAAAGTGCACTACTACCGTGTATAAATAGGTCGACCTTCTAATAAATCAAGCAATCTTATTGTATCGTCATCGCCGCCAGTCACCAAGAAATTTCCCCTGGGTGAAATGCAACATCATTCTCCGACGACGAATGCACTGTATTAGCTCGCCTTCGGCTATGTCAAATATCTTAACGCGATTACAACTTAATGCTAAAGCCACCGTATGCTAAAGCCAGATTACCGTCTGGATGCCATGCCAGCTGTCGTCCCATACATTCGCCTGAAAATGTATCGAAAATTCTTAACTTGTCGTCGCCGCACGATGCAATTAAGGTAAGACCGCACTAAGCGACACGACACTGCAGCGGCACTACGAGACACGGCGCGACACTCTTTGGTATATCGCACTGAAACTGCAGCGGCACGACACTTCGCTGCAAATTTTTTAATTTATTTGTGTCAAATCCTTCAAACAAGATGGATGCCAGTGACGCTGATGTAATGTTAATGCCTTTTATTTTTATTTTCCTTGGCGAATTCTTCTCAAATATTATGTTTCTTTACATACAATTTTCTTCTTGAATGAATATGCACTTACAATTGGAAATCCAATTACTTCAAGTTAAAAATATGGTACGAGATGTTATGTCGTTCCGCTAGGTATACCGCACTATGCGGCACCGGAACTGCGCGGCACCACGCGGCGCGACATTTTTGCCTAGTTGGTCAACTTTACCGCGCAGCGTCGCTTGGCGCAGCTCCGCTGCAGCGTAGTGCGGTATGCTCCATAAGAATACATGCAAAGAACATTTTGCCGCGCTGTGTAGTGTCGTGTCGCGTCGCCTAGTGCGGTCGTACCTTCAACTTACCATAAGAGCTGAATTTTGCTGCGCGCACCCATTTGTGTGTAAAGTGAAAGATGTGTATTTTGAATTAGCATTTTGATGGCTGTTCGCCATTTTTCTAGTCTGCAAACGAATATGCTGACGAAGATGCAAACACATTCAAGCACATTGTTGCATTCTACCGTACTTTTTAAAAGCTTTAAAATCTTAAAACATATGTGAAAAACTTTTATAATATGAATATTTCTAATGTCGAAATCAAACGAAATTTTATAAATAGCATTTTTCAAAAACAATCATCTAATATTTTTCATGTTTTTGGGCTTATATGTTACCATTAGAACCACAAATACTACTAAGTTGTATGAGCCTATTTGATGCAACTCAGGTCAAAAAAGCACAGTTTTGACCAAAATAAGCAACTCTAAAAACAGATGATCGCAGCTGTGGCTAAGGATGACGTCTATTGCTAAGATATCTCACTTGTATTTGTACACAATGATATCAAATTTCAAACCATTTTGATTGTTCTTCAACGAGAAACGATTTAAAAAATTATTGATGTTATCAATCCACCGCCATCAACCAANTCAAATTTCAAACCATTTTGATTGTTCTTCAACGAGAAACGATTTAAAAAATTATTGATGTTATCAATCCACCGCCATCAACCAACAAATACGAAACCATCAAGAAGGTCTTGTGCGAAAGATTTGCTCTTAGCGAAGAAAAGATACTTGAACAATAATTTTCAAATACTGAACTAGGTGATCGGTCAACATCAGAACTTTTTAGACATATGCAGTCTTTAGCAGGTACAAAATAAATTGTTAGTAGAGAACTTTTATTTAAATTGTGGAGTAGAAAATTACCGCAACAAATTCAAATTCATATAACATCCTGTAGTAATCAAAATTCTGAAGAAATTATTTCTCTTGCAGATAAATTTTTTGATTTGATTAATAAACTACAACTATTTATCAAAATTTAAATAAGTTTTTTATGGATATTAGCGAATTAAAAATTAGCGAAAGATCTAGAGAAAGAAGTCATTCTAAGCCAAGAAGGTTTTCTAGATGAAGAGACAATTCTAATCAAAACATTTGTTGGTACCACAAAAAATTCAAAAATAACGCCTATAAATGTATTCAACCTTGTAATTTTAATACAAATAGCACTGGTCTACAAGGGTTTTGCGAATAAGACGGGACCTGGTGTTTCCGAACGGATTTTTCGTGCTGAACACGAATCTGGGGTCCAAAACTTCCCATCACGTCACGTTTTCGAGAAAAAAGGGGTTGAAACCCCTAAAAACAGCGTTTTTGGCCATTTTTGAAAAATTGTAGAGCTGAACCCTGACGTGCTACAAACTTTGTATATGTCAGAAATTAAAGGCTAAATCGTGCCCTTTCGAATGAGCCCTATGCCGAACTAATCGCATGCACCCTTAGATCAGGGGGTGTATTTGTGTCTAGGAGTCCAGGGAAAATTGATCGCAGAAAGAATTTCATCTTAAACGACCATATAAAATGGATGATGCTAAGGTCTTAACTACATTAAGAGTCGCTGATTACGAATCTGAAGTTAGATTTTAAAAATTCAAAATGGCGGATCCAATATGGCGGACTTAAAAATTTTTATTTAGCGAATTTCAGTTTATTTTTTATATCCACCATATTCGACCCGTCATCTTAAATTTTTAAAATCTAACTGCAGATTCGTAATCAGCGACTTTTAATATAGTTAAAACCTTGGCATTATTAATTTTCTATGATCGTTTAAGATTAAATTCTTTCTGTGATCAATTTTTCCTGCACCCCTAAACACAAATACACCCCCTGCTTTAAGGGCACGGTTTAGCCTTTAATTTCTGATATATGCAAAATTTGTACCACGTCAGGGTTCAGCTCTATAATTTTTCGAAAATGGCCAAAAACGCTGTTTTTAGGGGTTTCAACCCCTTTTTTCTCGAAAACGTGACGTGATGGGACATTTTTGACCCCGGATTCGTGTTCAGCACGAAAAATCCGTTCAGAAACACCAGGTCCCGTCTTATTCGCAGAAAAAAAGTTGAAATTTGTAGACCAGTGTAGTGATCATTCATTATGACGGTGGCTAATAATGGCAATGGCGTTAAACCTTCTCGCCGCCTTTTTATCTTTGATAAATTCAATAAATTAAACTGTTTAATAGATACTGGTGCGAAAGTTTCTGTGGTTCCTTCTTCTAAATTCAAATCATATAAAAGAAAACAAAGAAATTATTGATTTCAAAACTAAATTAAAGACTTCTGGATCTTCAGGTTTCTGTTATATTTTTTCACTTAAAATACCAATTATTGAAAATAAATTTTCTAAAATTTTAAATGATTTTCCTTCAATAACCTGTGAACCAGACTACACTAAGCTACTGCAACACCAAACGGTCCACAGAATCGAAACAAAAGGAGTTCTACCTTTCTCCAAACCTCGTCGTTTTGATCCAATTAAATTAAAAATAGCTAAAACTAAATTTGAATTTTTAATTGAAACGGGTATATGTAGACCTTCAAACTCTCACATTGCATCTCCTTTACATTTGGTTCCCAAAAAAGGCCTTGTGGATATTACAGAAGACTTAACTGCATTACTATACCTGACCGTTATCCGTTACCTCACATTCATGATTTAAATGATGATTTTAAAAATAAACAAATATTTTCAAAAATTGATCCTGTTCGTGCGTATCTATCATCAGATACTAATGGCTGAAGAAGATATTCACAAAACAGCAATAACTACTCCCTTTGGAATGTTTGAGTTTGTAGGTATGCCTTTCGATTTACGAAACAGTGCACAAACATTTCAACGGTTTATAAATTAAGTATTTTCTGGCTTAGAATTTATTTTTGTCTATATTGACGATATTCTTGTTGCAAGTGATAATGAAGATCAGCATTTTGAGCATTTAAAATCTGCATTTGATAGACTTGAAAAATATAATTTGAATATTAAGCCTAGCAAATGTATTTTTTGGACAAGTAAATTGGATTTTCTAAGTTATGAAATTTCAGGTGAAGGATTAAACCTTCTTTCGAACGAATTGAGACAATTACAAATTTTGAAAAACCATTTTCTATAATCAAGTTACAAAAATGTTTAGGCATGGTTAACTATTATCACAGATACGTAAAGATGTTAGCAAGAGAACTTAGTCCTCTACATGAAATGTTACCATTTGCAACTAAACATAAGCTCAAATAACTAAACTGGACAGAGAAAACAATCAATGCTTTTGAAAATGTTAAGAAAGTTTTTACACAGAAAACTTTGCTTACGCATTTTGACAAAAATGTTAAATTATTACTTGCTGTAGACGCATCAAATACAGCTATTGGTGCCGTTTTACAACAAATTAGTGATAACACTTTAGAACCACTGGCCTATTTTTCACGAAAATTATCTCCTACATAAATGAATTACTCAACGTTTGACAGAGAGTTTTTGGCAATCTACAATTCAATTAAACACTTTAAACATTTTCTTGGGGGTAGAATTTTCACTGTATACACTGATCATAAACCTTTAACTCATGTTATAAATTCAATATCAGGAAAATCACCTCGAAAAATTCGAAACCTTGAGCTTGAACGAAAGACACAAGATCACGCGGGAAAGAAAGAAAGAAAAAAGTTATTTTCTAACTGCCGAAATCTCGACGCCATCTTTTTTGTAAGAAGTAAACAACGAAGAGAACGGAGAAAACCGCGAAATTGTTGAACGCATGAAGAATCATTTTTATTATGCAAATTCTTCTATAAATCATGCCGTTGTGTTAAATTATTCTTTATCTTATGTGTACACACGTTGTCACAGGCGAAAATGAAGAAAATTGCGGTAAAAAGCCACCACCAAATTGTAAACAACGAAGAAATGTAAACAAACGGCTAATGTCAAAATCGTAAAACTTTTTTCCTAAATGCGATTCTAACGGGCTACTCTCCTGCCCGCGTGATCTTGTATTTTTGGTTTATGACCTTCAGTACATAGCACAATTTTCAAATGACATTCAATACATTTCTGGGAAAGAAAACATTGTTGCTGACACACTTTCATGTATTCCAGATGTTAACACGATTTTAGCTCAGGATATAAATTTTCGGACGTTATACGAGGAACAAAAATAAGATCAAACACTTCAAGGCATTATTACTGATCAAAATTGTAATAGTAATTTAAAAGAAATTGATATTCCGATTCTTGATCTTAATATTTAGTGTGATATTTCACAAAAACCTTTTAGACCATATTTTTGGCCTTATATGCATAAAGAGATAAATAATTGGACTTCTGCTTGTATAAGCTGTCAAAAATCAAAAATTTCAAAAAATGCCAAAACACCCAGTATACCTTCTGGACGATTTGAACACATTCATATGGATCTTCTTGGTCCATTACCTGTATCAAAAGGAAATCGTTATATTTTTACTATTATTGATAGACATACACGTTGGCCAGAAGCATATCCACTTAGGGGTATTTCAGCAAATACTATAGCAACATTTGTTCAAAATTACGTTCCTCGTTTCAGAATTCCACTTAATATTACAGTTGATCAAGGATCACAATTTACTTCAAAAGTATTCAGTGAGTTAACAAAATTAATAGGATCTCACAAGATTCATACATCTCCATATCATCCTCAATCAAATGGAATGATTGAGAGATTTCACAGGACGTTAAAAACGGCTATCACAGCATCAGATGATTCAACTCACTGGTCTGAGAGCCTTCCATGGATTTTACTTGGACTTCGAACGTCTATCAAGGAAGATTTAAAATGCTCTTCAGCGGAATTGGTGTATGGACAAACACTACGGTTACCCGGCGAGTTAGTTGTTTCTTATAATGATGAAATGGATAATACTATGGAAACTCTTTCCAAACTAAGAAAACATTTTTCGCATGCTCGTTCAAAAATTTTGCATCACAATAAAGAATATTCAATAAGAGAATTTGCTTTCATTTAAAAATTTTCTTCATTCAAATAAACATTTAAAATTGGAATAACATACTCTAACTCTACAACGATAACATTTATAATAGTTGAAATTGCACATAAACTGAAACATAACGGTATTTGCTATTTAAATTTTCGAAAAATTAGGAGTTTATTAATTTTTGTGTTATTAAGTTTAGCAACGTTCAACCAAGACATAGGTTTAATTAAAATTAATGTGTTGAAACAGTCTTCGTCGTCGCTTTCATTTAACAAGTCTTTTAATTTTGATGAATATTTTAAATTTAAATATTCATTGTGATATTTTGATGGTATGCTATTTTTAAAACAAAGATTTTGCAAATCATTAATTTTTGCGTGGATATGCATAAGGACTTATAGTACAACGTTTCTAGCTTATAAGTAATATTTAAGTTGTTCATGACTTTTTTATAGGGCTGTGCGATTATTCGATTACTCGAGCAAGTTGGTTAATCAATTATTCGGTTAAACAATTACTCGAGTAATCAAGATTTTGATTACTCAAAACGATGATTAATCGAGTTACTTCTAGTTTTCAAAGTATCAAGGAACTTTAACTACTTTATACATATGTAAAGAGTTGAAATGTTGATTACTAATTTTACTCGAAATTTTGATTAATCATAATGCAACTTACTCAAATATTTTTGTTTTTGGTTAATCAAAAATCTTGATTACTCGAGTAACTGAACTTTTGAGTAATCATAAATTCCAATTATTATGATTAATTAAAATTTTGAGTAATCAATTAATCGCACAGCCCTACTTTTTTAATAGAACTATCATAATAACCTTACATGAGTTCAATTTTACTTGAGTTTTTTTTCGAATGTAGCTATACGAAGCTTATTTTAATTTTGTTCGGTAACAAAACACCGGCAAAAGACTTCCAGTTTTTAAACTCAGAGTGGCCAATTTCGATGCAGTCGTAACTTGAAGGGTTGGTTCGTGCATTAGGAACGATTATGGGCCATTCACTAGACCAGGGGTTCTTAAACTTTTAAGATGATGGAAGCCTTACTAACCACATTTTATTTCATGGAACACCACATCAAATTACTAAAAATATAAGGAAGTGCAATTTAAATATGAATAAAAACTTTTACTATAAATAGTATCTATACATACTTTAAATTTTAATGTAGAGCATGAAATTGTTTCACTGTTATTAATTATTCTAAAAAATATTTCGATATAATGTCTGAAAGCTGTATGCGCATTTCTGGGGTAGCATCCAATTTCGACCTGAATCCGTTTTTTTGTATGAGTCTAAGCTTAAACCTTGCTACTTTGGACTGAGTAGGCAATTCAGGAGTAAAGTCCTCTCTCGACGTACGAAAACCACGCTCTATAAGTCACTCATCATGCCCGTGCTGGTATATGGCGCAGAAGCATGGACAATGACAACATCCGA
>NW_016157533.1:80118-85106 GCF_001687245.7 Rhagoletis zephyria
ACTGCGATGGAAAGATCAGGTGGAGAAGGACTTGGCTTCACTTGGCGTTTCCAATTGGCGTCAGTTGGCACAGAGGAGAAACGACTGGCGTGCTTTGCTGAACTCGGCCAAAATCGCTTAGGCGGTTACAGCGCCAAAAAAGAAGAAGAGAAGTAAGCTTAAACCCTTGTTGACAGAGTACGTTGTGACAGAAGGAAGCAAAGTTAAGATTACATTTTTTGCGATTTCATGATATCTACTCTTAACACTAACCCAAAACTCGAGTACATACGTATACTTGAAAATAGATAATTGCGTAAGCTGTTTATAGAAATTTTCTTTTTGTGTGCAACTCAAACCGACCACCGTGCTTATTCATACCAAAATTAATTTCGCGGAACCCCGTTGACTTTTCTACGGAACTCTTGGGTTCCGCGGAACNGTATGAGTCTAAGCTTAAACCTTGCTACTTTGGACTGAGTAGGCAATTCAGGAGTAAAGTCCTCTCTCGACGTACGAAAACCACGCTCTATAAGTCACTCATCATGCCCGTGCTGGTATATGGCGCAGAAGCATGGACAATGACAACATCCGATGAGGCGGCTCTTGGGGTGTTTGAGAGAAAGATTTTGCGGAAGATTTACGGTCCTTTACGCGTTGGCGACGGCGAGTACCGCAGACGATGGAACGATGAGCTGTATGAGCTTTACAACGATATGGACATAGTGCAGCGAATTAAAATACAGCGGCTCCGCTGGCTTGGTCATGTCGTTCGAATGGACACCGACGCTCCAGCTCTGAAAGTATTCAACTCGGAACCCGCTGGTGGTAGCAGAGGAAGAGGGAGGCCCCCACTGCGATGGAAAGATCAGGTGGAGAAGGACTTGGCTTCACTTGGCGTTTCCAATTGGCGTCAGTTGGCACAGAGGAGAAACGACTGGCGTGCTTTGCTGAACTCGGCCAAAATCGCTTAGGCGGTTACAGCGCCAAAAAAGAAGAAGAGAAGTAAGCTTAAACCCTTGTTGACAGAGTACGTTGTGACAGAAGGAAGCAAAGTTAAGATTACATTTTTTGCGATTTCATGATATCTACTCTTAACACTAACCCAAAACTCGAGTACATACGTATACTTGAAAATAGATAATTGCGTAAGCTGTTTATAGAAATTTTCTTTTTGTGTGCAACTCAAACCGACCACCGTGCTTATTCATACCAAAATTAATTTCGCGGAACCCCGTTGACTTTTCTACGGAACTCTTGGGTTCCGCGGAACACACTTTAAGAAGCTCTGCACTATACGCCCAAGTCGTACGACTTCGTACAAAAGAGTCAATTGTACTATGCACAGAATCAACTGGCATCATAGTATGGCCTGGAAGTAAATATGTTATCTTAATCTTATTTATGGGCTGGAAGAATTTAAAAAATACGACAGCATTGCTACTACGGCTTTGTTACGGTTTTGACCAGCCCAACTGTCGCAATAAAGACTTATGTCATTAGCTGTATGTCTTTCGTTAACGGTAAGTTAATATTTATAAAGTGCCGTGAATTTATTTAAACAAATTAAAATATAGACATAATAATAATAATATAACAGGTATTGTTAACGGTGAAGCGAATAGAGGCACGACGAATGCAAGCAATCTGCTTCCGCTTCTAATTTCAACATACGATAATTTTGCGCAAAGGTGTCGATATGTATGAACTCATTTGCTGCAACAGGTTTTGATATTCGTAGCATGGTTTTAGCGTAAAAACTGAGTAATAGCAAAAAGTACGGGAACAAAAAATCATCGGGTAAAATATTTATTGTTATTTATATTTTATATTATTTATTATTATTTATATTTATATTATTATTTATTTATTATATGTTAAGATATTTTACAAGTATCATATTTTATCAATCATACCGATTATTTCATGTATTAAAAGAATTAAAAATGAAAAAAATCAAAAAGTTTAAATCGGCAAAATGATTAAAATTAAGTGAAATTAATGTTTAATTTCTAACCTAACCTACATTTGTATGTATATAACTGAATATAAGTACAATATCGAGCTAAACTCCCTCATCTGTAATTATAAAAAGAGATTAGCCATACAAAATTATAATCTTATATATGTACTAGCTCATACCTGCGGGTTTCACCCCGCGCTTTTATACAACTATGAAAAATAATTTAATGATGTTAGATTTTATTTCTGTGCCCATTTCGTTATAGCTCGTTATTTTTTAAGCCAGTTAAGGTATTTAGGCCGTTTAAAACTATGAAATTATAAAATCTCGTCTGCGCGCTAGGCATACGAAAGATATCAATCCCTCTAAGTTTACCTTAAAATGGTTCCAGGTATACGACGCGTGAACTTGTAACCTTCTTGGAGGTGCCACGGCGGGTTCTAATATTTCCAACTCAAATTTAGTAACCTGGCCTTGATAAAATACCACTTTTCATTACTGTAGCAAATGCCCCAAGAGAGCTTTAGATTATAAGGCCGAACCCGGCTCTCCCTTTTCCATTTAATGAAATTTATTCTGTCAGTACGGCACTTATAAAATAAGTCTCCATAACAAATTTAAAAAACTTCGAGAGATTTTCTATCCTTCCCGAGATATTTATTAAGATAGGGCTGCCAGATATCTCTGTTGCCAAACCGGGACACTTTAGGAAGGGTCTCTCGCTCCCTTCACTTTCATTTCGACATGCGAAAGGATGTAGTGAAATTTTAATTTGACAGACAAAAACATAAAAACATGAGATCATGAGATCATTACAACGTACTCCAACAAAACAAAACAAATTATCATAACTAAAGCACAGAGAATTTTTCGGTGACAGGTAATAAGATCAACGGAAATAAGGTCATTTGACTTTATTTCCCACCCTGGTGCGAAATAAAGTCAATTGACATTATTACCTTTTTAAAAATGAAATAAAATCCATTTACATTATTTCTCTTTCAAAACATTAAATTTGCTTTAGCTTCGCGGCGGCCCGCGTTAGCGCGCCACACTGCGCGCGTCGCGTTCGCGCTCGCGCTTCGCGTACCCCGCGCGACCGGCGCGCACACCACGTCACGCTACGCCGTGCCGTAACACAGGTAGATTTATTTTTTGTATACGTTGAAATAAAATTTTTATATATTTTAAACATCGAGGGCTTATATTCAATAATACCTTCTATCTGCACACTTTTCACTTGAGATTCTGATATAAAAATCCACCTAAGCTTTAACTGTCATCAGTGATATTAATTGTACCTTATATAACGACAGGTAATAAGTCCCAGATGGTTTCTAAAATCACAAATTAGTTTTTGTGCAAATTGCAGATAGAGGGTATTAATGAATTCAAGCCCTCGATATTTCACATTTTTATATTTGTAAGTTATTGGAAGCAGGGATGCCAACTTGGCTCAAACCGTGCCATTTGTCCCTATTTTACTTCAAATGGACTTAATTTTTCAATTTGGCACAAAGTGCCAAAATGGCACTTTTGTAAAAAAATATCATTTCAATACATTTTTGTGAAATCCTTTGCGTGCACTTCTTTTTCTCAACTAAAATTTTCTAATTTATAAAGGCTATTCAACTGGTTTATCTTATTTTATCATTGCACTTTTGTTTGGAGAATGTAGCTTTATTTTATTGCTAAATGCGAATGATTAAAAGGAATGACACCTTTTTTGGCACTTTTATTTTTCTATTTGGCACTTTTTTATCCTCAATATGCACCTCATAACTAAGGATAGTTGGCAGCCCTGATTGGAAGATTTCTGCTATGCAACAACTTGTCTGCAGTAAAAAAGCATATAATTTGTGTTTCAAAAGTGTGTGAAAACCAATCAATTAACTTATATGATCTCGGTTCCGATATTAAATAATCAATAATTGTTTATACCCGCATTTTGGCACATTGGCTCGTTGAATGTGCCATCTACTAAATAGTGTCGTCATTCTCCTCAGCTGCTTTTAAATGATGTCGTCACAAATTTCTGGCGGAGACATGAATACAGTGTAAGAAAATTCTTTTTCTATAATTGTTTCCTTGTAGAAAGTTTGGTTTCTTTTCCACCTGAGACATTCCGAATTCGTTCAAAATATGCAAATTTAAAACACAGATTTCTTTCAGTGTTCCTCCGGGGTTTTTGGACATGGACTGTTTCTTCAATTTAAAAGTGTTCGCTTTATTTTTGTGGAAACGGAACATGTTTTTCAAGTTATGGATCATTTCTACACTCTTTCTTCAAATATTTCTCGTATTCCAGCTGGGCGCAGGCGTTTAGTTTTTCGCATCGTTTTTTACATATTCGTAATTTAAATTTTTTTTAATAAAATCAGTTGGTGGTAGTTCATGATTGTGTTTGGATTAATATCACAACACTGAAGATTTGGCAATAACCTTTTTCATCTATTAAAAAACAACACTTACGGGCCAATGTTTATTTTAAGAACAACATTTTTTTCTATGAATGGACATACTTTAAGCATTGTTGACGCTATTTCCATTTGAATGAGGAAATAGCGCCAATGACTTTATTTCCAAATTTTTGTTGACTTTATTTCGCTTTTGAAAAGGTAATATTGTCAATTGGCTTTATTTCGCACCAGGGTGGGAAATAAAGTCAATTGACCTTATTTCCATTGACCTTATTACCTGTCACCAATTTTTCACAATGCATGAACCTTTTTTTATTCTTTTTAATATTGCAGTTTATACTAAATATATGAAAAAACATAAAAATAAAGTTGTTAAACTTTGTGCTAAACTCGGGAAAATTCAATAAATTTGCATACAAATTTGCAACATTCTAATCAGACTTTTTATAAAAATGTTTAAAATGAAGTTTTGCAGCCCATTAAATTTTAGTTGATTTTTGGTATTCTTTTTACTGAGAGTTTTTTCCATACAAACTATGTTCGATAATTCTTTTTATACGGAAGACACTGTCAGCACAAAAAAATAAATGTTAAAAATCAACGAAATTTGCTGGCAACTTCAGACT
>NW_016157533.1:85131-85647 GCF_001687245.7 Rhagoletis zephyria
AAGTATTATTTTTAAATACGAACATTTTTAAACGATAATCAAATAGAAAATATTCATGTTTACTATGCGTTATTTCCCTCAGTGAATTCGTAACTTTTTTCTGAATATTACAACGCGTTTTTTTTCTTAGTGTAGTGATTTTTGAACTTTTATTCAATTTTGTGCAATCAAATCAAAAACCGGGACACTAAAACGAAACCCGGGATATTTTAAGGTTGGACCAGGACACAGGGACAAATAGTGTAAAACCGGGACATGTCCGGGAGTATGTATGGGAGGCGACATGCCTCCTTTTTTAATAACTCACATTTTTTCCATGCGCAATTGATACACTTTGTATACACAACTCCATACCAAGTTCCAGTGTTCTTCCACAAACACTTCCAGGGATATGTGGCAAGAAAAAGTAAATTTGTACTGAAAGTGCCACGCCCCTTTTTCTTATAACCCTAATCTTCTTCCATGAATTTAGAATTGATTTTACATACCCCAGTACCAAGTCCCAGTACTCCACCA
>NW_016157533.1:85718-86010 GCF_001687245.7 Rhagoletis zephyria
ATGAGTATGGAATTAATTTTGTATACACATCTCGGTGCCAAGTTCCAGTCCTCTGCAATAAACACCTCCAGAGATATGCAGCATAGAAAAATCAAGCTTGAGTGCTTTACCCCAAACATTTGAAGAGATATGCAATATGAAACTTTCAGTCAGTATGCGAGGTGCTACGCCAATTTGCACACAGTGTTGGCAAACTGTTAATCTGATTAACGATTAAAAATTAACGATTAAAACGTTAATCGCGTTTGACGATTAAAATTAATTAGTCGTAATCAAGTGTACGATTAATGAT
>NW_016157533.1:86091-94783 GCF_001687245.7 Rhagoletis zephyria
GTGCGCTTTGATGTTGTCACACAAAGCGGAGGGACCTACAGTTTTACGCCGACTCCGAACGGCGATTGTACTTTTATGAGAAGCTGTTTTTCATGGCAGAAATACACTCGGAGGTTTGCCATTGCCTGCCGAGGGACGACCACTGTTAAGAAAAACCTTTTTTCTATATGTTGAGTAGAGCAGCACTGCAACCGCATAACTTCGTTTTATTCTTAAAATTTTAACTATTGGCGTTCATACGCATAAATTTGTTTATATGTATGCATACATATAGCTACGTGTGTAAAACTGCTGCTTTGAGCAAAATGTAAATACCCTTTGAATTTTGTACGCCCGCGTTGGCAACCCTATGTCCGCACGTTGTCAGCAAATGTAAGCTGCGAGAAAAAGTAGCGAGTACTGACACACACATATTTGTTCTTTTATATATTTTTCGACTGTCGAAACTAATAGTTGTGCCACCGCGCGAATTTGTATTTTTTCATTTTCAAACGTTCAAGTATAATTTTACAGTATATTCGCAAACGCCATATATTTTTAATTGGATATATTTACTGAATTCAATAAAACAGTAGTCTGAATTGAATTGTAACCCCCCAACACTCGAATTTTAGTTAAGTGATAGCAAAGGCAGTTCCCGGTTCGCGCCGTAAAAGAATTTGGACTTTCGTTCTCGGCTCCATTCGCGAGTGCCGGTCTTGGGTGTTCATCAGGTTGTTGCTTCCACATAGCACCATCGCATTAGCAGTGGAATTACGTCTGCTGGCTTTTACATCTTACGCCAGACCAGGTCATTTGCCAAGGGCAACCAAGTGCTCCGCCCCAGCTGCACGCATAAACATCGCTGCAGCGTAACCCAAGGAACCACGGAACGTTCGACATCAGGTCCCCGGGCTGTTTTCATCACCAGCAATATCCGCTAAAGCCCCACCGGCGCAGAAGCCGCATCGGTGGAACCATTGGGAGAACGTGCCCCAAACACTATATTTTTTTACGATTTTGCTTGACCAGGGCTTGAACCCAGGCGGTTACGTTTAATTAATTTTAAGCATTAATCGTTAATCCAATTAAAAATAAAATCTGATTAATTTGTCTAGTTTGTCCGAGTTTGAAACCAAACACCAGTTATAGTAATTATTTTGTGTTTTACGCTTATAAAAAAAGTATAATTATTGTTATTAGTAATACATAAAATGGGAACTTTTACAAACCTAGTTTGTAAAACGTTTGTTGGTATATATCTTAATGAAAATGCACACCAAATTGCTTAGATTTATGAGGAAACCCGACTTAGCCATACCGGATTAACTTGCTTTGTGTGCACAGGGAAATTCCAGCATAACTTAATTAATCACCAAACCTACTTGATCAAATTAAGAGTTAATGATTAAAAATTAATTTTTTAATCGCGGTTACGATTAACTGTTTAGTCGGATTAAAATTAATCATGATTAACTGTAATCAGAATGAATTTAATTGAATTAACTAACTGATTAAAACATCAGTCGATTAATGCCAACATTGATTTCACATACATATCACTATACCAAGTTTCAGTTCTCTCCCACAAATACTTCCAGAGATATGTATGTAATATGAAAATTCCAATTTGTATGGGAGGGGCCTTGAGTTATCGGACTTACTTTCAGTCTAAGACCATCCTTCCGAAATCCGTAGTAAGTGTACTAAATTTCGTTCTGATCGGAAAACCGGTTAAGGAAGTAGCCTATTTTTCAATCCAGGTCATAAACCATCTTTGAGCGAAATTTCATTTTCAAACAGGTGGCAATTCTTAAAAAAGTAGCCTATTTTCTAGTCTAGGTCATAAGCTATCTGTGTGCAAACTTTCATGCAAATCAGTTCAGTCATTTACGCGTATTAATTTTATTAAACTTTCCTTATACGTGATAACTCTTAAAAAAGTAGCCTATTTTCCAGTCTAGGTCATAAGCTATCTCTGTGCGAAATGTCATGCAAATCTGTTCAGTCGTTTCCGCGTATTAATATAATTATAATTTTTTTAACAGGTGGCAACTCTTCCAAAAAATTAACCTATTTTCCACTGTAGGTCCTAAGCTATCTGCTTGCAAATTTCATGTAAATCCGTTCAGAATTTTCCGCGTATTAATTTAATTATACTTTTTTAGCAGGTGGTAACTCTTAAAAAAAGTAGCCTATTTTTCAACCTAGCCCATAAGCTATCCGTGTGAAAACTTCCATGCAAATCAGTTCACTCATTTCCGCGTATTAATTAAATTAAATATTTCTAACAGGTGGCAACTCTTAAAAAAGTAGCCTACTTTCTAACCTAGGTCATAAGCTATCCGCTTGCAAAATTTCATGCAAATCCATTCAGTCGTTTCCGCATATTAATTTAATGCAATTTTTTTAACAGGTGGCATCTCTTAAGAAGGTAGCCTATTTTCCAATCTAGGTCATAAGCTCTCTGTGTGCAAATTTTCATGAAAATCCATTCAGTCGTTTCCGCATATTAATTTAATGCAATTTTTTTAACAGGTGGCATCTCTTAAGAAGGTAGCCTATTTTCCAATCTAGGTCATAAGCTCTCTGTGTGCAAATTTTCATGAAAATCCATTCAGTCGTTCCCGCATATTTAATAAATTGAACTTTTTTAACAGGTGGCAACTCTTAAATAGCCTATAAACCAATCTGACCCATAAGCTATCTGCGTACAAAATTTCATACAAATCCGTTCAGTCGTTTCCGCGTGATGATTTCGCAAAAATCCAAACATACAAACTTTCACATTTATAATATTAGTAAGATATAAAAATATTGTGTTCGTATGTCACGGTCATACACACTCGAGAACGGCTGAACGAATTTGAATAATTTTTTTTTATATTGTTCGGTATAATACCAGAGCCAATGATATCGAAAAAATTTGGAGGGTTGCCACCTATTTGAAAATTTTTAAACCGAATTATATTGATCAAATAAATGAATTATTACAATATGGATATCAAATTAAAGAGGTTTAAGAAAGATAACTTCTGGAAATATTTTTGAGGAGGGTTGCCACTTATTTGAAAATTTTAACTTAGTCAAATTGATAAAATAAATGAAATATTGCCATGTGGGTATCAAACTAAAGGGTTTTAAGAAGGCTTACAGCCGCAAAAATGTTTGAGGAGGGTTGCCACCCGTTTGATCATTTAACTAAATTACATTGATAAACTAAAGGAAATATTACAATATGGGCATCAAATTAAAGAGGTTTAAGAAAGATAACTGTTGGAAATATTTTTGAGGGGGTTGCCACCTATTTGGAAATTATAACTCAGTTAAACTGATAAAGTAAATGAAATATTGCCATGTGGGTGCCAAACTATAGAGTTTTAAGAAGGCTTACAGTCGAAATTATTTTAAAGAAGGGTTGCACCCTGGTGCGAAATAAAGTCAATTGACATTATAACCTTTCCAAAACGAAATAAAGTCAACAAAAATTTGGAAATAAAGTCATTGACGTTATTTCATCATTCAAATGGAAATAGCGTCAACAATGCTTAAAGCATGTCGATTCATAGAAAAAAATGTTGTTCTTACAAATAAACATTGCCCCGTAAGTGTTATTTTTTAATAGATGAAAAAGGTTATTGCCAAATCCTCAGTGTGGTGCTATTGATCCACACCGTAGCGCGACGCGCGTGGTGTGGGGACGCGGGCCGCCGCGAAGCTAAGCAAATTTGATGTTTGAAAAAGCAATAAGGTCAATGGATTTTATTTCACTTTTGAAAAGGTATTAATGTCAATTGACTTTATTTTGCACCATGGTGGGAAATAAAGTCAATTGACCGCGAACCTAAGCAAATTTAATGTTTGAAAAAGCAATAAGGTCAATGGATTTTATTTCACTTTTGAAAAGGTATTAATGTCAATNCTTATTTGAAAATTTTAACTTAGTCAAATTGATAAAATAAATGAAATATTGCCATGTGGGTATCAAACTAAAGGGTTTTAAGAAGGCTTACAGCCGCAAAAATGTTTGAGGAGGGTTGCCACCCGTTTGATCATTTAACTAAATTACATTGATAAACTAAAGGAAATATTACAATATGGGCATCAAATTAAAGAGGTTTAAGAAAGATAACTGTTGGAAATATTTTTGAGGGGGTTGCCACCTATTTGGAAATTATAACTCAGTTAAACTGATAAAGTAAATGAAATATTGCCATGTGGGTGCCAAACTATAGAGTTTTAAGAAGGCTTACAGTCGAAATTATTTTAAAGAAGGGTTGCACCCTGGTGCGAAATAAAGTCAATTGACATTATAACCTTTCCAAAACGAAATAAAGTCAACAAAAATTTGGAAATAAAGTCATTGACGTTATTTCATCATTCAAATGGAAATAGCGTCAACAATGCTTAAAGCATGTCGATTCATAGAAAAAAATGTTGTTCTTACAAATAAACATTGCCCCGTAAGTGTTATTTTTTAATAGATGAAAAAGGTTATTGCCAAATCCTCAGTGTGGTGCTATTGATCCACACCGTAGCGCGACGCGCGTGGTGTGGGGACGCGGGCCGCCGCGAAGCTAAGCAAATTTGATGTTTGAAAAAGCAATAAGGTCAATGGATTTTATTTCACTTTTGAAAAGGTATTAATGTCAATTGACTTTATTTTGCACCATGGTGGGAAATAAAGTCAATTGACCTTATTTCCGTTGATCTTATTACCTGCCACCAATAACAGCTGCAGAACTGAATCACTGACGAACCATTTTTTACAATGACGTTTAATTTCTGGCGTATGCCAATCACATCGATATCATCGGTAACAAAAACTTTGAAGTCTGTCCTGCCATTTTCAAGTTGGATAACGAAGCAATACAATTTGGTTTGGTGATCAACGATGACAAGACGAAGTATTTCCTGTCATCAAGCAAAGAGTCAGAGCACCCACGTCCCTGTTGCTAGTTGTAATTTCGAGAAAGTAGACAATTTTGGTTAGTTAGGAACTAGCATAACACCGATAATAATATCGGCATCGAAATCCAGTGCCGAATTACTGTAGCGAACAAGTGCTACTTTGGACTGAGTAAGCTATTCGGGAGTAAAGTTCTCTCTCGACGTACAAAAACCACGCTCTATAAGTCACTCATCATGCCCATGCTGGTATATGGCACAGAAGAATGGACAATGACAACGTCCGAGGCGGCTCTTAGAGTATTCGAGAGAAAGATCTTGCGGAAGATTTACAGGCGTTTACTACGCGTCGGTGACGATGAGTACCGCATACGATGGAACGATGAGGTGCATAAGCTTTACAGCGGCTCCGCTGGCTTCGCCATGTCGTTCGAATGGGAACCACGTTCCAGCTCTAAAAGTATTCGTCTCGCAATCCGCTGGTGGAAGCAAAGGAAGAGGGAGGTGCCCACTGCAATGGAAAGACTAAGTGGAGAAGGACTTGGCCTCACGTGGCAATCCCAATTGGCGTAAGTTGTCACAGAGAGAAACGACCGACGTGCTTTGTCAAACTCGGCTAAATCGCATATGCGGTTGCAGCGCCAAATAAGAACACGCAAATGATAAATGACCTTCTTCTTGGATGCGTCAGGAGGAACTAAAAGAGAACATTCCTTATAAGATTGTGGCAACGGTTCGATGAAAAAATTACATAGCGATAGCTCTCGCTTCGTCTGGAATATCTGCGATATTCTTACCAGGTGGAAGCACTTCTCATTTAGCTCTTATGCTGCCATTGAACATCGAAACTCCCACGTGCAATATTTCCAGAACATCCGGTATAGGAAAAGTACTTATTACAAAAATGTAAACTCATTGTTTGGGATGAGTGCACGATGGCACATAAAAAATCTCTAGAGGTTCCTGATCAGTCGGTGCGAGATTTGCGTAGAAATGTTCAAGCATTCGGGAATTCATTGATATTTCTCGCAGGAGACTTTACGCAAACATTGCCCGTAATTTCTCTGTTGACACCAGCGGACGAGATAAATACTTACCTGAAATATTCAACATTGTGGCAAGACGAGCATACATACATTGCAGTTGACTACAAATATGCGTGTTCATCTACAGAGCGATTAATCAGCCCAAGTATTCTCGCGACAATTACTGAACATTGGGAACGGATAGCTGCCAGTCAATGAGAGATTAAGACGAATTTTATTGCCAGATAATGTTTGCAACTTAGAAACATCGAAAGAAGAACTGATCGAAAGAATGTTTCCTGATATTGAAATTAATTATAGGAATCACCATTGGCTCCGTGAACGAGTTATTCTTGCCGCGAAGATTAAGGATGTCTATCAACTCAATAATGCTGTTCGAAGTGATTAAATAACATGCAAAGTGAGGAAATAACATATGCGTCGATAAACACCGTTATGGAAACAGATGAATCACTTAATTATCCAACGGAATTTTCGAACTCGATTGATTTTCCAGGGATTACCCAACATACTCAAATTGAAAATATGTGTTGTAATTATCATGTTGCGGAATTTTAATCAGTCAAAACTCTGCAACGGCGCGCGACTCGCAGTTAAGAAATTGATGAACAACGTAGTGAAAGCAAACATTTTGAAGTGGCATTTCAAAGGTGAAGAATTCCCATGATTCTGCCCCATTCAATATTAAAATATTGCAGTCAATCAATCAATTAAAAAATATTGTAAGTCCCAATTCGATTGGCATTCGGAATCACAATCATAATATTCAAAGTCAACCTTTGGAAAAGTATGGTTTAGATTTAGATGCCGATTGCTTCTCACATGGACATATCAATGTTGCGTGTCGGTAAACCAGATAGCCTTGATATCTACATAGAGAATGGAAAAATATTGTGTACCTACACACAAGTATTGTAAAATCAAAATTATCTGAAGCGTATGCTTCGTTTCGTTAATCGTTTATCATCAATGTAACAGGAATATGCCACAGCAAAGCGTGGCAGGGTACAGCTAGTTATAAAATAATCTCAGATTAAACCGATAACTTTTTGGTGTCCAACCTAGTTTTATCGATTATAATTGCGAAGAAGATGAGGATGTCAAATGTAAAAGTAAACAAAAATTGGCTTTAGCAAGGAAAACAGGTTTGTACAGGTATTTTTAATAAAATATTAAGTTAAAATATATTTAAATAGCATAATATGTATAGCAGAAAAAAGTGAGCACGGTGGCACAGAGAAGAAACGTAACTTTTCCTCGAGTTGTGAAAATAACAAGCACAACCAATTTGGCAGCTAACGATTTTGATTGAGATTATATTTACATGCAAACGTACTTTTATGTTTTGCCGTACGCATATGCTTACACACCAATTTATTTATTTATTTACTAGCTTATACCCGCGGGTTTCACCCCGCGCTTTTATACAAATATGAAAAATAATTTAATGATGTTAGATTTTATTTATGTGCCCATTTCGTTATAGCTCGTTATTTTTTAAGCCAGTTAAGGTATTTAGGCCTTTTAAAACTATGAAATTATAAAATCTCGTCTGCGCGCTAGGCATACGAAAGATATCAATCCCTCTAAGTTTACCTTAAAATGGTTCCAGGTATACGACGCGTGAACTTGTAACCTTCTTGGAGGTGCCACGGCGGGTTCTAATATTTCCAACTCAAATTTAGTAACCTGGCCTTGACAAAATACCACTTTTCATTACTGTAGCAAATGCCTCAAGAGAGCTTTAGATTCTAAGGCCGAACCCGGCTCTCCCTTTTTCATTTAATGAAATTTATTCTGTCAGTACGGCACTTATAAAATAAGTCTCCATAACAAATTTAAAATACTTCGAGAGATTTTCTATCCATCCAGAGATATTTATTAAGATAGGGCTGCCAGATATCTCTGTTGCCAAACCGGGACACTTTAGGGAGGGTCCCTCGCTCCCTTCTCTTTCATTTCGACATGCGAAAGGATGTAGTGAAATTTTATTTTGACAGACAAAAACAAAAACATAAAAACATGAGAACATGAGATCATTACAACGTACTCCAACAAAACAAAACAAATTACCATAACTAAAGCACAGAGAATTTTTCGGTGACAGGTAATAAGATCAACGGAAATAAGGTCAGTTGACTTTATTTCCCACCCTGGTGCGAAATAAAGTCAATTGACATTATTACCTTTTTAAAAACGAAATAAAATCCATTGACAATATTTCTCTTTCAAAACATTAATTTGCTTAGCTTCGCGGCGGCCTGCGTTAGCGCGCCACACCGCGCGGGTCGCGTTCGCGCTCGTGCCTAGCGTACCCCGCGCGACCGCCGCGCACACCACGTCACGCTACGCCGCGGCCCCCGGCCCCACTTCCCCGTCTCCCGCCGTGCCGTAACGCAGGTAGATTAATTTTTTGTATACGTTGAAATAAAATTTTTATATATTTTAAACATCGAGGGCTTATATTCAATAATACCTTCTATCTGCACACTTTTCACTTGAGATTCTGATATAAAAATCCAACTAAGCTTTAACTGTCATCAGTGATATTAATTTTACCTTATATAACGACAGGTAATAAGTCCCAGATGGTTTCTAAAATCACAAATTAGTTTTTGTGCAAATTGCAGATAGAGGGTATTAAGGGCTTGAATTCCCTCGATATTTCACATTTTTATATTTGTAAGTTATTGGAAGCAGGGATGCCAACTTGGCTCAAACCGTGCCATTTGTCCCTATTTTACTTCAAATGGCACTTA